>NW_008709190.1:1926255-1990069 GCF_000327385.1 Lottia gigantea
AGATTTATGACATTTGTTTTACGAGGAAAATATTTTACCCCCTACTTCAGTGATATATGATTGTTTATTTTATTGGGTTGTAAAGATCTCAAATTAATCATAACAATATTTTTGAAGATTTGAATTATATATCACCAACTCACGTCACACTGAATAAAATTCCAAAACTTCATACAATAAACCCGAGGCCCCATATGTTACAGGCTCTGCACGTAAGTCGACGGTTGGAAATTTCGTCGCACGTTCCACGACGTTGCATAAGCAGAATAGAAGAACGTAAAAGTAAATTATATGCCCACAATGTCATTAAACGTGTCCATACCAGAAATTCTGAAAATCAAAATAATTATGATTTAGTTTTTAACGAAATATTCATATTAATATTTGTTTTTCATGGTGATCAAGTTCAATTTCAGCTAATGCCATCATATTTCAGAATGACAATTCGACAAACGCTGCCTTCGTTTGCTAATAATGCAAAGTTTTCTGAAAATGAACTTAAAAGCACATTTTAGACGGTAGAGGTTAGAAAAGAGGCGCCAAGGGGCGATGGGAAAGGAAGGTTTTGGTACAAAGTTCTTCATTGTATTTCGGTTATACCTATAATTGCTTTTCATGGAAAAAACGTCTAGTCGTTCGGATGGAACAATTAACCAAGGCCCCTTGTGTTACAAGCTGTACATATTATAGATCCATTGACAGTTGGAAAACCAAAAAGAGCAGGCTGGCGAAATTTTCTCATTGCATCCTGCTTTGCCCGTCTTCATTAGCCCACATGGTGCAGAAAAGTAAGACGTAAAACTCCATTCATTTCATTTATAATTGCTTTTTCGACAGATTAAGTTTTTTAATATTAAAAATTCTTGGATATTGCAGTAATATTGATTTTAATATGAAATTTTGGTTCTTTTTTATGTGATTAATTTAGCTTTAGCAGAAGTGAAGAAAGGAGCCATCAACGGATTTTTCTTATCAAAGAGATAATCCTATTTAGTACATGTAATGTGATTTTTTTTTAAAAATATTTCGTCTATAGCAAAATCAAAAAGGTAGGCCCATAACCGTGAGAATCTTCATTTAGTAAATAGACCAGAATCTAAATTAAAAACTACTCAGCAAATACAGATGTCGATTTCAAGATTTAAAGGGATTGTAAAGAAGTATTTTTATGTCGATAGTGACTATACATACGTCATTTTCGCCTTTGCATCGATCTTCTTGCTGACACTAAAAAGGGAGATTAAATACCAACCGCATTGTTACGATTCCAGTACTAACCTCGACAAGTTATATAAAGTGTTAATGTCGCGTAAGCATTCTCTGCTTTCGAAGCGAATTACATCTTCTGATTCATCCAGGAATCGGATTTAGAAGTATAGGCCTATAGATTGGTGTTTCAAATTACATTGCTTGTAATCCCTAATGAACGAATGTTAGGAAGGACTAAGCATGTCAAATCGCAGAGTGGCAGTAGGTGTGTAAGTAAGAGCGATCAGAATATTCCTGGTATGCTAACTATATTATTGTACAGGAACTCAAACCACCTCTTTAAGTTTCATTTGAATGAATTATTGAAAGTATAGTTGTTGAAAAAGGAGATATACATACAACATATAACTCGATGAGATACAGCAGAGAACTCGGTGAGAACTCGTATACACCTGTTGTACACAGATCTAGATTGTATCTTCTTTCATCATACCACAGTTTTATATGACTATTATGTAATCATAATATTTAAACAAAATATTTAACAAAGAAGAGTTTTTCAACTGGTAGTATAGTTGGACCACCCATTTTGATACACAATGTCGTCCGATTACAGAAAACAGGGACATTGGTGGTTTACAGAGTTTCTCTCCTGTTTTCACTTGGATGAAATACAGCAACGGATAGAAACTGGGATTTGGCTTCGACTGAAAGATCCTGGTATCTGCGAGTTCTTGTCGGCAAAAGCGGCTGAAATCTGAGACCATGTATTTAGTCAATCGAAGGTATTTCGCTGTTATTCTGAGATAGGCCTAGGATACTGGTGAATCGCTTGCTGAAAAAGCGTCTGCCAGTTTGCTCAAGGCTAAGCTTTTGTTCCCGAGCGAAAAACTCCAAGAGATTCTCACACTGTTGCTCATATGGGTACAATTACTAGGGAGATTCAAAATGGGAACCGCTTCTCCCGCCTTCACAAAGTCCAACTATCACGAACTGCGTCTAATACTGACATTGTGAAGATGCGATTTGCCAAGCCCTATACATCCAGATGGATTCACTAAAACCGAGAAGAAATGGTGAACCCCCGAACCCAGACAGTTGGAAAATCATTCTTTTTCAGTAATCCTTCCTGTGATTACCAAAACCTCTTCCCTTCAGTAGCTGTGGTTATAGAGCCTTGAATTTTTTAAACGACGATGCAAGGGAAATAACTATCTTATCTCATCAATATTCTTGAATTCCATTCTACTTTTTGCTTATTTTTTAAGTTAATATAGGCCTTACTACATATCTACGTCTTCGTTTTGAGTATTTTTTTTAGTTAGCTTGTTCTAAAAACGTTACGACATTTTTTCAAGACAGACTTTTTCAAGACAGACTGTTCAGCTAAGATTACTTTAAATAAGATCTTTGTGATAATATTGAGATATTAGGCCTGGGGAAATGATACAATTAAAGGGAAGCTACTTGTCAGACTACAATTACGCGATTGCAGAGTCAATATATTTTCTATAAAAGCACCTTCAAACCAATTTTCCAAATATTATATCAATATTTAGTTGTAGGTTACGTCTCCTCTGCACTGAATTGAACTAATGAGAAAAATACAAAAAAATTTACTTGGTGTCGGACCATGCAAACCCACCATTTTCTCTTCTTTTTTGTAGGTCTGTCATCTTGTAGAGTTTACATGCCTCATCTTCCAGAACTTAATTCGCAGAAATAACAAAAGTTGCATCCTCAACATTTAATCTGGCAACACTGCCTTGTAAATTCTGGCAAATCAGCATAAAGTAAAACACGAATTGTCTCCCCTTAATTACAAACTAAAAATAAAATTGATGTTTACAAACACGTAGAAGATTTTGCATCTCATAATTCGTGTAACTATTTGAAATGTTTTAATTTGTTGCCGAAAACTAGATTTAAATGTAAGTTGCTTTACAGTCAATAGCAGTAGACCTATAGGTATGTGTACAGAAGATTCAAATGCTTTATTGAGAATTCAGTCTGCCAAATGAAACTGAACTCGACGTCAGTCAGAGTCAAAGAGCATTCACTGCTCAGTCTCACTCTGTCAAGATTCAACTGTTCTAATCCTTTGCTGTAGTTGCTAATTTCCATTTTTCAGGGTGTACCGGTATCTTATTTTCCTAGCCAACCCTACCCTCTCCTAAATATGCTACCATACATAAACTCTCCCTAAGTGGGAATTTGGGAAAAGATAGCTGAATACTTTTTAATGTTAGTATTCATTGATTCTTTATTTTCTTTTCTTTTTTTTTTTCAGATGTATACATTGTTATCAGGTCTATGGAAATATTTGTTTCAAAAAGAACAGTATTTTGTCTTGATCCTTGGTTTAGACAATGCTGGTAAAACTGTAAGTACCTGTACTGTAGTTTTATTTGGATATTGATAATCCTTAGCTTCAGTATGTACTGTTGCTAGACTTTAAAAGGGATTGTAAGGGACACTGACTGACACTGACACTTCCAATTTTCATTCAAACATTGGTGGGTCACAAACTAAGTGTTTGTATCTATATCAAAGGTCCTAAGATATTATTAGTGGCCTGTGTAATTAGTGAATCATATATGGTTAAGCATTCCAACAATTACAAGAACCACAGACAAAGAAGCTGTAAATAACACCTATACTCATAAAAAAGAGAAAACCCCTTAACAATGTGGCCCTGCTGTTGAAAATGCTCACAATTCCTTCCAAAAATCAAGGCAAAAAGTTCCCATGAAATATGATATTTTTGTGGTCTTTTACTAATTTGAGTTGAATATATTTTTTCTTGTAATCTCTCCAGAAGTAATAATCTATGAATAATCTTCAGTAAAACATATTCTGTTTGAATTTCATGTTGAAATCCATAGTCTCTACTTGTGACCTAGGCTTCTAGTGCTTCAGTGCTTCTATAAGAGAGTGTCTTCTATAACACATAACTAACCAGGTAATTTGTGTTTATTTTTTGCAGACATATTTAGAACAAACCAAAACTAAGTTTAACAAGAATTATAAAGGAATGAACATAAGTAAAATAACAAGTACTGTTGGCCTTAATAGTAAGTAATATGTTGCTTTATTCTGCTTTTGTTTACATTTTTTCTTGTTCAGTTTACTAATTCAAAGGATAAAAAAAAGCATACTTATTCCACCCTTCAATAGAATGGCATGGAAAATTTCCACCCTATCAAAATAAGCCATATATTTAAAAGGAGAGATAGGCTATTTTTTTTCATCAATCATACTTTAATCTCAGAGAAACAGGAATTTTTTAGCTAAGACAATCAGTAAAAGTGTTCAAAGCTCACTGTCGAAATTTTAGCCTTCAATTCCATGTATGTCTAAAATTATCCACGATTGAATGTTAAAATGACGACTCGTCAATTTAAGATACTCTGTGATATATAGAAAAGATATTTATAGAAATGGAGAGTAAAATTTCTAGTTTGAAGTATTTTAAAGGAATTATGCGATTTTCGTACATTTGTAGTACTTCTGAAGACTAAAATCAACCCCCCAAAATGGCACATCTGTCTCTAAAATAACTACACTTGTTGGCCTAATGATGATATGGTTTGTCAGGCACTGTGATATGACCAATTTGTTAGGTTGGCATGGGGCATTTTGAAAGTTATTGTAATGGGTATAGTCAAATAAATATGTTTTATATTGTAGTTGGTAAGATAGATATTGGTAATATGAGATTAAATTTCTGGGATTTAGGAGGCCAAGAAGAATTACAATCCTTATGGGATAAGGTATGTGTCAAATTACAATCATTATGGGATAAGGTATGGGTCAAATTACAATCTTTATGCGATAAGATATGTGTCAAATTACAATTATTATGGGATAAGGTATGGGTCAAATTACAATCATTATGGGATAAGGTATGTGTCAAATTACAATCATTATTGGATGAAATTTAGACCTTTTTTGAAACATAATTTCAAATTGCATTCAAAGGGCATGGTCATAATCCAGCATGAATGGGACCTATTTGTGATTTTGCATGCCATTTAAACAACCTGGGTTTTTATTTTGTAGTACTATGCTGAATCCCATGCTGTTATCTATATAGTAGACACATCTGATAAAGAAAGATTAGATGAATCTAAAATAGCTTTCGGTGAGTAGAATTGGTTATTTGGTTATGCATTCTCTGTTTTTATGTCATATCTGAATTATTTTTTTTTTCAAATATGGTTTTTCTCCATTGTCCAAAAAATTATGATTACATTTAGTTAAAAATTTGTCATTTAAATTTCAGATAGAATGTTAAAGAATGACTCATTAAATGGTGTTCCACTGCTGTTAGTAGGCAATAAACAAGATTTAGATGTAAGTGTTTAACAGTTTCATTTCCAGGGGAATATTACATAATACTCATGGCAATAGAAAAGATAGAAGATCAAAGAATAACCATTTTTTACAAGTATAACAACTTAGTTCCACATGTCTTGGCATTGATTTTTCTGGGATTCTTTGAACCCATTTTCTGGGTGGACTGGAATAATGAGGGAAGATAGTGACTCACCAAATGATATCATGTATTGAATCCAATTTCAACACTGTAACTGATTGTTCTACAACCCCAGTCTGGGATCACTCCTGCATTCAAACCCGGAGGTGCTTAGTAAGTTATGTTCTTACAATTTACTCTAAATATTCTGACGAAGGACTGACAAATAATATTATGTTACTCATTTGATAATTTTTTTTTTTATGTATTTTAGGGGTGTATTACAATTGGTACCATGAAAGAATTATTTACTCCAGTTAAAGATTTACTCGGTTCCAGAGATTCACATATTTTAGGCGCCTCAGCATTAAAAGGGTAAGAATTTGGTTTCAGACTAATATACAATTTCACTTTGTTTTCTGTTGAATTATTTTTCACTTATTACTAATTTCTGCACCATTTCAAGTTTTGATTAAAAAATCATAAAATGACAGTTTTTTCAACAAGATATAAAAGATTGCAGTTCAGTTTTGATATAAATATAATGCTATATCATGATAAAGTAACATTATAAAAAACTGTGATTTAATCCTGTAATAGCAATCATCCATGGAAGCTCCAAAGGTTGGGTTGGAAATATGCATTATTTAAGCCCTTTATTTTCAATATTTCCCACTCTGTCTCCCTTTTACCCCTCTCTTTTCTATATATGGCACAGTCTCAAGAAAAGACAAGTCATAGTTTTAACTTTCAAATGCGGAAAATTCTGGACACACATGGATTTGAAGGCTAAAATTTCAACAGAGAGCTGTAAACACTATTACTGATTACCTTAGCTAAAAACAATTATTCTAATACTAAGGTACGATTGGTCAAAATGATGATAAATCTGTCCCTTTAAGTCCTATGATATACAATGATAGTATCGATTTTAACAGAGACGGTGTAATGGAAGGTATAGAATGGATTGTAGAAGGAATAAAACGAAACAGTATGGATAGACCACCGACACAGAAAGATATAACTTGATACCACCTAGTATATACAGTATACTGTTAATTTATTGGGACCAGTGACTCGGGGCTATATCTACATTGGATATTAATTTATGAATATGGACATGCTTCTTACCAGTTTATAAGGAGACCTTTTTTAGATTTTGGAAGTTATTTGAAATATAAGAATTATGGAAACGTGAAAAATAAGTTTTGATTTAAAAACTTGTGAAATTTCTGCTTGCACTCATGGATTAATGGTGGTTATTTGCAGATTTTCATGTGCATTGGCTTGTTGAAATCTGTCAGAAAATTGGAATGGTGGCAATTAATGTTACCATTGTCCCAACTGCCGAATTTTAGAAAACTTCTTTACAATCTTTTAAGATATACTCAAACTGAGTTATGCTATAGCAAGGTTTTCAAATTAAATGTACAATTGAAAAGAATATCAGAATTTTCCTTTGAATTTAATCATGCCATGCAGATAATTATTTAAAAAATTGAATATTTAATTTTGTCCTTTTTATTCTTGTCAGTCTTCAGTTTAGAAGTCATTTTTACTTTTGCATATTTTTCCAGAAGAGTATTGTATAAAATTTGTAAATATACAAAAATAAAGTGGATTGAAAGGGTGATTTTTATTTGCACCCCTTCTTATCCTAGAGTAAAATGGTAAATAATATGCTGATCTTATTTCAATATTTTTCTTGAATTTTAAGGGATATATGGTAAAAGTGACATAACACAATGGTATGCAGTCATTTGGGCACAAATATTTAATTCAGAAAATTTGAGACACACTTCTTTTAGGCACATGTCATTAAGGCACATATCATTAAGGCACAGTGATCTAGGCACACCTTTCAATCATGGATAATTATGGATACATCAGGAAAGAACTTTAGCTAAAAGTTCAATCATGTCACTAATAGCGAAGGACCTTATGTGATAAAGCATATCAAAATCATTTTTTGTGGAATTGCAGGAACCAAAGACTGAGAATACAACCCAAATGATATTTGGCAGGCAACCAAATACAACCCAAATGATTTTTGGCAGGAATCCAAATACAACCTGTATGATTTTTGGTAGGCAACGGCAGAAACCAAATACAACCCATATGATATTTGGCAGGAACCGAATACAACCCAAATGATTTTTGGCAGGCAACCAAATACAACCCAAATGATTTTTGGTAGGCAACCAAATACAACCCAAATGATTTTTGGCAGGCAACCAAATACAACCCAAATGATTTTTGGTAGGCAACGAAATACAACCCAAATGATATTGGAATTGATGTAACTAACACTTTATTTGGCAAGATTAATATAAGCTTAATAATATGATATTATAATGATAACAATAAATATGAGGAAATATGATGTTAATCTAAGACTAGATATGAAATAAGATCTCTTATATGCTTAAATATAATAAATAAAACAAACTATGAAACCAGAAGCAAAATAATAAAATCAAACTAATTTATATATTATTTTGAGATAATTATTATTAAGTTAACCCTTTCAACACTATAGATCAATTTCTTCATTAGTAAGGCATGTTTATTAGTAGCTTTGATATAAATCTTGCTAAAGAACTTTTATTTAAAAATATTTTGAATATTTTCAAAGCAATCACTTGATTTAATAGCTAGGTATCAGATGATGTTTAATTCTCTGAAAATCAGTGTTGAAAGGGTTAATATAAACTTAACATAAGTAAATTAATCACATCAACTTAAATAGGCATATAAACAATTCAGTACAACTTAACGAGTCAAGAACATAAGTAAATAAATGACATTAACCTTTAAAAGACGTTCACAACTTCAGAACATAAGTAAATAGATCAACCTAACTTTTATAGGCATTATATCTGAGGGCAAAACATAAGTAAATAAATCATTAACTTCAATAAAAGTATACAGGAGTCAAAAATATAAGTAAGTAAATAAAGCATATTAACCTTTAAAAGACATACACAAGTCCACAACATAAGTAAATAAATCACATTAACTTTAATAAATCTATATAGGAGTCCAAAACATAAGTAAAAAAAATAAAATTAACTTTTATAAATCTCTACAGGAGTCCAAAACATATGTAAATAAATCACATTAACTTAATAAATCTATACTGGAGTCCAAACCATATTTTAAAAAAATCACTTTAACTTTAATAAATCTAGACAGGAGTCCAAAACATAATTAAATAAATATGAGTCCACAACTTAAGAAAAGTCAACTTTAATAAGCATAAAATGAGTCAAAAAAGTATCCCATAGTTATTCTTCAACATTAGGTCTTCTGAATTTTAAGTTTCCAGATGATAAAGCTAACCATTTTCTGTTTGTCTGCAATTAAACCACCTTGATACTATGACCCTTTAAACATTTTGTATAAATTGCAGATGAACCATATATCAAATTTTTGTCACTGAAAAATGAGACTAATCATTAGAAAAGCAAAGTTCAACCATTTTTTTCCTTCTTAAAGGTATACTACCTCTTAAGATGACCAAAAAATTGAAATGAGTCTTTGTTCATCAAACTAAGTAATAATTCATTAAATTTAGTAATTTTGAAATATGCTGAAAATAATAATTCAATAATTATTTAGTTTAATGGAGATATTGTCTTATATAGAGATTCTATTCTTTAGTCATGGTACCTGGTAAATCCAACTGATGAATATATACACTTGTTGACCAAGTTTTAGACTTTAAATTTTATGTCCATTTTAAGAGGTAGTATTCCTTTAACATAATAAACAAATCAAACTTGAAGGGAGTATCTTGGAAGCACAAAAAGAAGATTTGCTACATTCTTCACGTCAAAAATAAGCTTAATTCAACACATTAGCATAAAAAAGAAGTCTATGCTGACACAACATTTTTTAACATGTTATTTTGCATTAGTTCATAAAGCTAGGAGTAAATAATTAGAAAAAATCAAGTAAGCACTAATATAATAATTGAAGTAAATAGACACCCTTTAAGAGTGACTACATTTTTTTTTATTCGAGACTACTTCATAAGGTGGAACCATTTATTATCTTATAGGATTGTAAGGATGTTTTTCTAAATTTGGTTTACATGTATCAGGGACACTGACAGCATCAATTCGCACCATTCCAATTTTCATTCCAAAGTCTGTGATCCCTGCAATTCCACTAATTGCAAAGTCCTTATGTGATACAGCATATTTTACGATTAGTGACGTCATCAAACGATTAGTTTAGTGGAAGTGCAAGAACCAAAGGCGTCCAATTGAAAATTTGAAATGGTGAAAAATGAAGCTATCAGTGTCCCCAATACATAAAATCATTAGAAAGCTTTACAAACCCTTAACACATTTGCCTGATATTTTTGTGTATTTTTGGAAGACATCATGTAGTAATACATCACAAACATTTATCAGAATCAAACAGAAGAGCATTATAGCATTATGTATAATGAGCATATTCTTTGATCACTGGCTTGTTTTTTTTTTAACTAGCGTAAACTATTACCATGCGTAAAACAAATAAATATAACCAACATATCATATAACTAAAACATTAATAACCATGCGTAAAATACATTATATAACCAATTTATTCAGATGTAACATAAAAAAAATATAATCTGTAATCTAATAACAAATTCTTTAACTAAATTCCTATTTTTTGATTTAAAAACAAAGAAACAAAATGTGTAGATCTTGATCTTCGCTATTTATATGTCTGTGTATGTACATTTGTTTTCCAGTAAATAATAAATGATAAATGAATAAGGGGTAAATTGTCAAGGAAACTACTGTATATTTCTGAATATAATGTGCAGTTTTTTTACCCGATAATGGGCCTGTTACCAAAGGGATCCCACTATACACAGTGAAATAAATACCGTGAATCGATGTTGAGGATCCGCCATTTTGTCTTCCTTCATTGGTATTGTCATTTAAAGGTGTGGGCACACGAGCGGTCTTGGTCATAGTTTTTTGCCGCCGATTAGAGTCTTGAGTAAAATCTCACATGTGCCTGTGTTTCCACGACAAGATTATCGTGTTGCCGTGTGGATTTATAATATCAAACAAGTCTCTGATAATTTTATCGTCTGCAACGTCATCATCCAATCAGATTCACTTTCCTTTTAATTGCATGCTCTGCATGTGATTATCCACAGGGTAGAAAACGATTGACTGGAGATTTTTGTCTCCTCGAGTGTCCACAGCCTGTCTGACAAGGCTGTAGTTGGGGACAAAAAAATACACGACCAAGACCATTCGTGTGCCCGTGCCTTAATACAACAATTTTTTTCAGTTGACAATTTAAAAACCTTAGGGATGCAATATTCACATTACTACCAGGTTTATATATCACAACCTTACCAAAATCATAAATTACATAATATTAGTATATTCATTGTATTATGCAAATAATATCAGACTTTGTGTGATATCCAGACAGTATTTCAGATCTAATAACTAAATATCTTTCTTATTAATAATAAATTTAACCTCTACAATATTATACTTGGTGGGCCTCTTGCTCTTACTCTTTAATCAATATATCAACTCAGTACTTCTAATCTCTAAATATATATTCTATTGTCCCTGATATCAAGAAATAAATATGCTAATTATGCATTGATATCTTAATCATGCGTAATATGTGACTTATATATCACTTAAATTTTGTGACAAATTTTATGGAGATTAGGTCAACCATTTGTTAATATTCTCATGGCTTCTGTTATATTGTATTCTGTTTCTTAAGGGGATTCAGAAGAACTTTTTCTGCCTATATGTGAATTCAAGACATTTATAGTTCCTACTTTCCTTTTTTCTACTTCCCATTTTGCTCTCTGTATTTTCAGAAAAACTTGACCAGATCACAAATACAATAATGCTTCAATAGTCATCTCGGATCAAAGACATGACTTAAATTTGACAGTGCAAATAAAAGCTTTCAGGGATTCATTTACAAATCTTGAAAATCTTTTAAATCCCTTTAAAAAATATTTCAAATTATTGAAGACAGAAATTCTTGACAAGAATTTTTGGGACTTCTTTCCAGATGCTTTGAAGGGGCATTCAGTTTGGTTGAAAAAAAAAATTTCTATAATTTGTGAAAGCTATACACTAAAATCTAGAGAAATGTGTCCCTTAAAGCATCTGAATGTTTAACTAGAAGATACTTAGACAAAAATAGCATCCTTTAGAAATATTTTCAGGTATAATTCAGGACGTTTTTGATAATGGAAATTTTGCCTACTGCCCCTTTAAGTAATATCTACGTAATATATTAATATCTAGCTAATATCAATATGGGTTAGTTAATAAATTAAGATAATTCACTTGAGAACTGTGAGCTAATTTCTCTCTAGCCTCTTCTATAGTAAACCATTCTCTTTGTCTGCCTGGAAAATAAAGAAGACATATGTTATGTTATCAGCAAGTTCAACAAAAAAAAATATGGATTTTAAAAAAGTGTTATGGATAGCTAAAATAGAGTTCTATCAGATCCTAATATTGAGTATCCTTTTGAGAAAAGTTTTCAAAACAAAAAAAATTATATTAAAACAAAATCAGACACTTACTTAGTTACAGTTCTGTCCCAGAAAGAATTCCAATAATAAAATGAAAGGATATGTTATAGACGAAAAATTACTCCAATCTGGGGGATAAAAGTCCTCTAAGTTAAAGGTGCTGCTAATGAGACAATATTGTCAAAATATCTTCGCAAAGAATACAATAAATTTCAACTTCATCATCTACAATAATGTGTTCAATTCATCCACAGCTAAGCATCTTCACAATGTCAAGCTATTACGAACTATGTCTAATACCTTGACTTCATCAGATGTAAGCTAATATTACAGTATTTGTAAATGTAGCGATTTGATTGGGTTGTACACTATTGAATAAAGCCAATTACAATTTAGTTGGTGCATTCCGTGAAACATGAAAAGAGTCCAAATGAAGTCAAGGTATTGGACACAGTTCATAATGGCTTGACAGGATTTTCTATGTTGGGCTTAACCAATAAGTAAATTCTTACCTAGATTTTTATTGTCTTCCCACTCTTCTGATAAATCAGTGACAATAAAGGTAAACACTGTTGTTCTAGTCTTCTTATCTTTATTCTGTTCAATAAATTTAAAACCATCATATTATTATGACACACCCAATATAAAGCTATATTTTGTCTTTGAAAATATTAGCTGAGGATCTTCGAATATATACACTAATTGGCCAAGGTTAATAATTTGAATACATGTCTGTTCTTCTATGAGGTAAGAAGATTTCCTCAAAAGTTAATGTGTAAGCTTATAGCATTGATTAGCACCATTCTAATTTTCAATCAGACTTCCTTGGTTCCTACAATTCCATTTTAACTATTCGTTTTATGACATCACTATCAAAAGGGTCCTTATATCAATAGTAGCTTTTGCATTATTGACGCTTACTTATAGTGGAATTGCAGGAAACATATATGTCTGACTGAAACTTTGAATGGTGCAAATTGATGATATCAGTGTCCCGGATACCTATAAAACTTTGAAAATCTCTTTACAATCTCTTTAAGAGGTACTAACCTCTACTTCTCCTAAAAGTCTCTCAATTTTTCCAAGAGCTCCAGCCTCTTCCAGGACCTCTCTAGTAGCAGTAATTCTGATATCTTCATTGGGTTCCACACCACCACCTGGTATGATCCATTTGTCTTTATATCTGTTACTGGAGATCAACAATAACTACAAATATACCGGTACAAGTCTTTTATCATTAATATATTTAGACCTTGGAGGTTCTAGGGCATAGTCAGTTAGAATATTGGAAACTTCACATCATTGTTACAGCTGGTTATGGCAAACAAATGGTGATCGTGGGTTTTAATCTCTGTTGGCGTCTGAAACTCTGGTGACCTTGAATAAGTTATCTCTCTTTATGATTCAAGTCGACCCAGCTGTAAATGGGTATGGATGTCAGGAAAAGATCGATTTGCCTGTGAATTTTGGTCCCCTATTTGCTTTCTGTTAATTAAAACATGATGTCTAATGCCCCTTCAAAGCATACATTTTTAATCTGAGAGGCATGCTTTGTGGTTTGTCTCAAATCATGATAGAATATAATAACTAACCTCTGTCTGAGATTTATCTTTAAAACATAAACAAGCTGCTCTTTTTCTGAAGCCATCTTCATAATAGGTTCTAATCTGTCTTTCTTTTATCACATAAATTCTTTGACTATCATCACTATTATTGCTGCTGGTGGAAACTGCAGCAGACATTTCTGGATGCATTCTTTGATTGCTTCAAGTTCTATCACAAAACTGTCACTATTTCAATGATTGTAGACCTATCATCTTGTGTAATTTCACAAAACATAACATGTGAGCTGAGACTCCAGACTGGATTAATATAGATAGGCCTAATATAAGCTTGTTTAGCTTTGATTTGTTAATCTCAAAATGTGGTTGGTCTAAGTGTAGTAAAGTGGTTCCTATGGCTAAACCTAGCAGCAGCACACGAACACCTAACCCAAAAGCAAATAAGTTCTCGAAGTTGAAATCAAAAAACACAATCACTACAGGATTTTTGAGGATTATAACAAAGGACTACTGATTAACCAAATCTCGAAAAAGTCACAAGTGAATAGTCAGTGAACAGACTAATTAATGTCGATATGCACCCTGCACATATTGCACCACTTTACTCTTCGTTCGTCTTGCTCTTGAAAAGGACTGCACTTGTTATGGCTTGATGTTATCATACAAAGAAAAGATGTGGCTACAATAGTTACAAAAATGAAATTCCTCACATCTACATTGATTCAACATTCTAATATTCCTTTTAGACTCCTCTTTTGAATTACAAATCAAATGTTTTTCTATTTACACTTTATTAGATTTGAATCACGTGATTTTGATCCGGGCACTTGACACCTTCGTTCTACTATCAGGTTATATTATATCATAAATGAATGGAGTTTTACGTACTTTTGCAGACTGAGAAATTGAAAAAGGTGCTGTTTGACATCATAAAATGAACTTTATAGTTCACAATCAAGGATAATGTTACTGGATCTAAAATTTGCCATCTTGTTTTGATTAAAGCGACCAGTCAGGTTACACAGGTCATTTGATAGTTCCACGTCGTCTGCAACCAAACAAAGTCAAAGGCAAAGTTGGAGAAAAAGTGTAGGCCTACAAAAATACATTTTATTTCTATTAATGGGACCAAAATTAAAATTAAATCTCGTAACCCAAACATAATATTGTCACTGTCAATCCAATGCATGATGGACATGGGCTGTTTACAGAATGGTGTACTAGGCCTTTAGATTGGCCAATAAAAAATTGAGGTCAAGTTTGTATAAAACATTTATTTCAAACAAAACTTGTTCAGGACAAAATTTAAAAATTGAATTAATGATGTGAAATTAAAGGGTCCTGCAAACTATATATAGACCATAGAGTTATAATATGATATAGCTTAGACTTAGGTATATATGTTTTTGCAAAACATACAATTTTCGGATATACGGAAAATATTCCATTAAAATTTCACGTTATTCTTGTATCCCTGAATGCATCGATTTGATTGAGTTGTATGCCAGTGAATACAGCCAATGAGAGCCCTCTGTAAACGTTATGGCATAGGTAGGACTACGTTTTGTAATAGCTTGAAATTTAAAGATGGTCTATCATTATATCATATAAATCACTGCATTTATAAAACAAAACATTGTCAATTATAAGAAAATTAATATATAATTAAAATTTTAGTAGAACAAATTCTTGCAACCTTCAAACATTATTCTAGAATATTTGTAAGCTTTTGATTTATTGCTATTGTAGTCTTTCAGTTAATATTCTGTTATGTATAGGACCAATAACAAATTTTCGCTGCAGCCCTTAATAACATTGAGTTGTAGTTCTACTTTGTTATGGATTTGGTTATATGCAAATATGCCTACAACTTCGCCTTATTCCTCTTTACTAGTACGTGATTTACCAGTTTGACAACTTCCCCTGCACATCCCCAGTGTAGAGTGACGCCACTACCACCATGTCCATAGTTATGTATAATCTGAAAAAATATGTAGGCTACAATCATATTTAGCCTATACATGTAATAGGCCTAGGCCATTTTGCTCTCGTGGGTAGGATCCATGAGCCCATATGCATGTCAAAGTAAAGCCAGAAATTGAAAAAAGGCAATAACAAAATATATCTATCAGTGGCGACTATAAAATGAGAGGGAGCGAAAAAAGCAAAGTGGCAGATGGAAAAAAAAAGATGGGTTTCTGTAGCCTCTATCATCCAGTCCCTCTCCGTCTAAACACGACAGGTTTACTCTGGGCCTCAGAGACTGCATTTTCTGTCACATTCATATATCCGGAATTGCATGCATGGCATGCTTCGTTCAATAAATTCTTAACTTACGGGACAATTAGAAGATGTGGTTTCGTCTAATTCAAGTCTAATCTGTGTTCTTGTTGGTCTCAATCCAACCCAATGATAATCTATTTCGCTGTTCTGAAAAAGATCAATATTCAAATCACGTGCTATAGGTTATTTGAAAATTAGTATTGAATAAATGATAAGTCACTTCCTTAAAAATGTTTTTATTTGATTACGAACAGTACGTAGGACTTTCAAACTGAAATGAGCAATGAGCTAGAGATGGTTTAACTAATGTTCAACCAGGTTGGCTTAAAGATAGTTTATGCGTTGAAGCACATCACATCACATCACATCACATCACATGATGCAAGATTAAAGCCTCTGAAATGATACAAATTGTCAAGATGAATGTGTATGATATCCTAAAGACCTTTTAGAAAGTCTTCATACCTTTAAGCTTGGAACAAGTTTTAAACATCTTTCCCATACACCAGTGCTATCTGATTTACTCGCTTGCATGTTCCAGTTTCCTTCTTGGTAGGTGCCGCCAAGAACAACATTTTTACTTCTACAAAAAATAGAACAATAGCTTGCCAGGCAGCACTGGCGTTTTTGCACATAAGAAGCGAAGGGATACACCAGTAATTGCAAATTAAATGAGGCTATGTGTATTTGTTCTTTCCTTATTGCACGATGCATGGCGTTACCTGAAAACACCCTTTTATTTTTCCATTAAGACGGTTTTAAAAAAATATAAAAAGTCCTACCCTGGTATAACATACGCCAGATTTCCACTTTCATCATTGGCATAGAAATGTTTAATCCATGGTGCTTTTACCTATAACAAATTATCAATAAAGGTCGATATCATGGAATAAAAAGAAAGAAACAACTCTAATTTATAACGATGATAACGTGGGTTCACGAAAAGCCCTTCTACCAGCTTGTCCGTGGCCAAAACTCTCTGTTTTGATATTTGAGTGAAAGTGACCAATTATTCATTAAACTTTCACAAGCCGACCGAGATAAGAACCTATCAATGTGGATAATCATTGTACCGTTGCTAAAGGAACATGCCCTTTCCGCATGAAAAAAAAAGAGAATGACTCAACTCTTATCGTCTCTCCACGAGTTGGTGACAGTTCTTTATCACCAATAAGATCTATTGAATTCAATCCTGTACAGTTCACAATGATATCATAGACTGCTGATAACTGTAAAAAAAAAAATATATATAATCTGATCGAAATAGAATTTAATATTTCGCCGCAAAACCTCCTGCTTTTGTAATATAAGACCTTTTGCAATAGTGACGTCATAAAACGCTTTATAGTTTTAGTGGAATTGCAGAAACCACACACGTCTGACTGAAAATTGAAATTGTGCAAATCGATTCTATAACAGTGTCCCCGATACACATACAAAGTTTAATAAACCTCTTTACTATTCCTTTAAGCGGAAATGGTTAGCATTTAACCAAAAGCCGTAAACTACTAGATTAACCAAACTGAAGAATTCAAAAAAGACCTATGCATACCTCTGATAGAGAATGAATTTTCTTCTTGGTTATTTTTCCACCATTTCTCTCAAATCTGAAATCAGAGATTTATTCTCTTGTACTTAATCCGAATCACCAAGTGTTAACACTAATACCAACACTTACACCCAACTTTGAAATCACCCAATATGTAACGTCAGGAAAGTGGTAAGGTTTCTTGTTAAATATCTCACTTATGACTCAAGGGTTTGGAGTTGAATATGATCTTAACACCTTCAATAACTCAACATAAACACAATAACAATCCTTACCTTCGTTTTAACCAAGCTAAATACGATGTACAATCGACTTTAATAGATGTAAAAAACTTTGCCCATCTACAAAAATCGATGCAAATTATTATTCACCATATAAAACTGATTAGGCCTATTTCAAAATGCAAATTATGTGCGTTACTTCATATGCCATCCATGATCTGATTGAGGAATTAGGCATGTGGGTCATATACTACCCTATCCACCCAATCAAATGTTTTTTTTTTCATGAATTGAATTTTTGGGGTCATATACTTTTCATCCAATTAAATTTTCTTGTTACGAATTCAATTCAATATAGGACACCGTGTATTTTTTCTGGAGAATCCATGCCTGTATGGCTATGTTTTTTATGTTTTGCAATGAGCCTACCTTGCAGAAGGGAACCATTTCTTTTCCTCTTGACTCAGATCTCTTACTCCATATAAAACTTCTGGGCATTTAGAGAACTAAAATTCAAAGATACTCTAACTATTTAGCCAGACAAATCTGGTCTTACCCGTTCCCCGGATGTTATATAAATTGTCACAGTTAGGGGAAAAGGTCACATTTTATAGGATTATGGATTGATAGCTTTTGAGAATTTTCACCATGGCAAAAGCCAAATTTGGCAAAACATTTGGTATCGATGAATTAATGAATCCATCAAGCCATTTCTGGACGTTCTGCAAAATGCCCACTCTTCATTCCACATGTTACGCGATCGAAATGGTGAACATAGAGCTGGCCCAAAGTGGGTCCTTATGGATGTCAATGGCTCGTACACCTTTACCTTGATAGATGTGTTGCAGATTTAAAAAAAAATAATTAGCCAAAAAATCCAAAGACTTTCCATCGGGCAAAAATAGGTCTATGGTAAGATACCTGTTTATTTTCATCATCACCCATTTGAAAACCAGATAATAAATGTACTGCCACTTCGGATGCTTCAGCTGACCTCGTCAGTGATTCAAGGTGAGCTTTTGTATCTAAAGACCATTTCCTGCAAAATTTAGCTTTGCGTTAAGATGACAATGCAAGACAAACCATATGGGAAAAAAGTTGGATCGTAGGTCAAGATTGAATTCGAGATAGCCCTGGCCTGTCTTCTGATAAAAAAAAAATTAAATAGCTTGAACTATGTTCGGCCGGTAAAGCACATAAGGTCGTCGAACAGCGGTGATTTTGAAACTTCTATTAGACCGTGACCGGGCAGGTATGACAAATCATTTAAAAAGATTTGTGAATACTATAAATTCTATTTCCCATTCAAATCAAATGTAAAAATAGAGAAGATAAAGCTTCACATCATGGTATTAGAGAATCAAAATTTCATTCACCTCAGTAACTGCACAGGGGTTGTACCAGCAGCAAAGACCAGTATCATACCACCAGCACCATCAAACGTTGTATCCGGAGAAAACCGATCAGCAATAAGAGTTACATCACATCCTAGAACCTCTTCTTGTATTCTTATTGCTGAGGATAGACCTATTACACCAGCACCAACAACGCACACTTTCATTTTCTAAACTACAGAAAACTGAACAGCAAGTTATGTATCCAAGTAAAAAAAACCTTAGGTTTTAGAGCCCAGCTACAATCAATAATACCGAAGGATTGCGTGTGGTTAGCTATGCAAGACTAAGGATGTTCTGTTGCCATTCTGCTACTGGGTTTGTCAACTTTGCACCCTTGGTCCTATTGTATATTGAACAATTACGTACAGGCTGTGATTAGCTGGGGTTCAAAGACACATTAGTTTGGCGGAAATTCCAGAGACCATCGAAACTTGATATTTATTTATTCAATGTCTGCTTGGTTATTTATTTTGGTCTGAAAAAGAGAGTTGCCTCCCCTGGACTGTTCTCCAGAACCTATGAACCGTAAGAAGACTTTATCTGTTATGTAGGAAAGAGCATCGCCAATTTTTCGTGTGAATTTTCCAGTTCAAATTAAATCAAATTTAATTTGATATCTTTGAAAGCATTAAAAGCTTACAAACTAATGAATAGATTTTATTCAATTGAAAAGCAGAAAAATGAAATGGGCTATAATGACAAAAAGTCAAGAAAATCCTTGCATTAATTACATGAAATTAATATCAATGCGCTCAATTAACAATTCTTACATTTGATGATATATTAATGTTATAATCTCAAAGTTTTCATAAATATTAACATGTTCAGACAAATATATTCTGCTTTTGAAAATAAAGATTAAGTTGTTTCTATTAAATAGAATAACTGAAGGGACTATTTTCTTTTGGCCATATTCAAGGTAGCTGTTATTTGGTTGCTAAACATGGTGCTAGCACGTAGACAAACCGAAAATTACTTTGAATTTATCTGTTATTTTCATTCATAGGCAAGTATCTTACAACTTTTGAATTCCTGGAACATAAATTGCAAGTTCACAACTTTGCGTTGATGATATTTTGGCCCCCATAAGTGGTCTGTCCAAAATTTTATCTATCAATTTAGGAGATCATTTGTTGTCATTTTCAACAAAACAATCAACTATCCAATGAAGCCGTTTCCCTGTTCAAAGTTTTCCCCCTATGTAGTAGTGTCTTATCTATGCTTTTAAAATTTTTTACTGCATTATTACAAGCGATTATTTGAGATTTTAACTAGCTTTGAATTAGTCATTGAATGGACTTGGGTGTTCTTCTCAGCCAAAGATAAACAAATGACCCACTTGTTTTATTTCTATGAGGACGACGCCATTTTGGATAATGTTTATTAGACCGGAAGAGTTAGCAAAATTTTATAATATTAAACTCTCCAGCTAGTTTCACTAGAATTAGTTAGTGTATTTCGTTATTATTGTCAGATTCAGTACCTTGTTCATGAAATTTAAGGCGCAGATTTAGCTACAGATCGAAAAATTAAATTACGATACTAACCTGGAACGGACTATACCCATAGATAAGTCTGATTTACTATAGATGATTACTCTAGCATATATACTAGATAGCAATAAACCTTGAGTTCAAGGTATTTAGTTGGATGAAAAATTGGACACTTTGACATATGGTACAGTGACATTGCCCACTAGTATAAAGATATGCATTGCATACACACAAAACTATGTTTAGGACAACCTGTTACCTGACAACTGGTCTATTTAACCAACTCAGTTTCAGATAGGCCTACTGACCACTGGTCAGTGTGTGCTTATTTCAAATATAAAATCAGCAAATTTGTTATCAAATATTTCTTTTGACCCAAAAGCAAATGACATGCAATTAAAAATTTAATTTTGAGTACCGGTACCGGTGTATTTTTAATGACAGGAAAATGCAAATTCTGTGCTCACTTTGGTCAGAGAGTAAAGCCTATTTAAAACCAATATAGGACTCTCTTCCTCAAGTTGCACTTAAAAAAGTAAGCTTACATGTTATTTGGCAACCTGGTAGGTTTGAAATACGTGTAACATGCATGAAAAAATAAAGTTAACACCCACAACTGATAGTAAGTCTTACCATATGATGAATACCAGTGTTATGTGTGCTTATGAATTTATAACAAAATACTTAAACTGTTTTGAAATCAGAAATGCAAGAACATGTACATAGGTAGATTATGTGTGTGCATAGCTAATGTAGGCCTACTGAAGCATAAAATTATTTCATGTATAAAGCTTACATTATTTGTCATGCTCTTTTTCTTTTCACCAAAAGGCTTAATCCACCAAAATAATCTAATAGTATTTCTGCATCATCAACAGACTGTATCTGCCATCAATATGTTTTTTACTGCATAGGCAATATGTTTTTCAACATTAAATAAACAAACAGTTTGATATTGATATATGTAATCATATTGGCATATTTGTATTTACAGGCAATTGAAGAAATAGTTAGCAAATGGCAAGATGGAGTCAAGTGGTGGAAATAATTCGAATAGTACCCCAAAGATAATGGTATTCAGACCAACATGGGAAGAATTTCAGAATTTTCCTAAGTTTATTAAATACATTGAGTCACAAGGAGCTCATAAAGCTGGGCTGGCAAAGGTATTGTATTTAATCAGTACTTAATATCACACATATTTCAATTCCAGTTTTGTGCTAAATTGCAATTTGCAATGTTTTTTTCATTCAAATACCTATAAAGAGCTTAAGCTTGTAGAGTTTTCTTTTTGATTGAAAAAGCAAATTTGTGAACATATTACAAATGCAGAGACAGATTACTTGAGAGGTAGTGTTTCAGAGCCCTTGACATAAAGACTGTAAACATTATGACTTCTAATTTACAGACTTTCTGTATATGACTCTGATTGACTGTATTTTGTAGCGTACTGTCCAATCAAATTGCTGCACTAACAAAATTTTGTGATACTCGGTTCAAGGAAAGAGCCTAAAGCTTGTGAAAGTGCCATGAGCGAGAAGTAGAGAATATTAGTACCAGTCTATTTGATTACAATTTGTATATTTGAAAGGTTATACCACCACCTGAATGGAAACCAAGACGTAATGGTTATGATGATATAGATATTACTATACCAGCACCTATTAGTCAGATGGTCAATGGCTGTCAGGGTCTATACACACAGTATAACATACAGAAAAAACCTCTTACAGTTAAAGAGTTTGAGAAATTGGCCAATAGTGACAAGTAAGTATTAGTTCAATAAGTTTGTAATTTCAAGACCAGTGACGTCACAAAGCTAGCTTAATTCTTACAAGAATTGTCTGTCTTAGAGTGACAGGTTTCCCCTTTGTTTGACCAATCGTACCTGTCTCAAAATGTTTTTAGACAAGACAAGCAATAATGGTGTTAACAGATTCAATTTTCGCATAGTTGTAGTAAGCTTATTTCTTAAAACTATTTACATAAGCTCAGTAATATTATGGCAGTTCTCATTTTATACTTCATGACATCAAGTGATGCCTGTTTTCATTGTAGCAAAGTCGGATGTAAAACCCATTTCATTTTAATTTCTATTTTTTATCTGTAGATATCGGACACCCAAACATTTTGATTATGAGGAATTAGAAAGAAAGTATTGGAAGAATATAACATTTGGAGCACCAATTTACGGTGCTGATATATCCGGAAGTATTTATGATGAGGATCAGAATGAGTGGAATATCAATAGGCTTGGTAAGTAGTTTTGATATTTCAATCCCAGAATTGGTCAAGATGATACCATCAGATTTTCTACCTGATTTTCCACTTTCATTTATACAGGATAGAAGGGGTGACATGGATAAGACATAGCAAGACCCCTTGACATTTGAAGAATTAGAAGTAATAATAATGGACTGTTATGTCTCTTTTCTGACATTTCCCTTATTTGGCTTGGCATTTGATCATCTGCTTTAACCAAATCTATAGCAGAAAAGTGGGATGTGAAACTTTTCTTTGACATTTGTCGTAAGCATGATGCCATAGACGAAAATGATATATGATGTATCTTATTGATTTATGATATCAGCTGATGTGCTGACTGAAAATGACAAACTTGCACATAAAAAGACCTCTTCACAATTTCAATCTATTACAAACTATGTCTTATACCTTGAATAATAGCCACCTTCACCATCACAAAATGCAGCGATTTGATTGGATTGTACGCTAGCAAATAATACAAATGAATGTTCGATGGATCATTGTTTTTCGCATGTCCAAGTGAAATTTATGCTGTATTTTGTAGGTACCATTCTAGACTATGTAGCAGGTGATTATGGTATCCATATTGAAGGTGTTAATACAGCCTATCTATATTTTGGTATGTGGAAGACTACCTTCGCCTGGCACACAGAGGACATGGATCTATATAGTATTAATTATCTTCATTTTGGTGCTCCGAAATCATGGTATGCTGTTCCTCCAGAACATGGAAAACGACTTGAAAGACTCGCTCAAGGTAATCTGAATCCTATGAACAACAATGAAATCTTCGTATACCCTTAACTCCAAGTCATATAACTAGAAGTCTTGCACTTCAAGTACCGGTAATACAACTTAAAATCTTCATATAACTTGAACTCCAAGTAATAAAGTGTGTTACATTAACAATAACCATAGATATATCCATTCTTTGCTGAAGTATGAATGATCAGATGATTAAAAATCATTGATTTGAATAATTATATCATAGATCATTGATGTGAATCTAAATGTAAAGCTATGTTTATATGAAATAATGTTTCAAATTAGTTAATGGTATAGATCTTTCTGTGGAACAAATTCTGTCTGATTTTCATATTCCAAAATATGTCATTTTGCAGGTTTTTTCCCAGGAAGTTTTCAAGCATGTCCTGCCTTTTTACGCCATAAAATGACACTGATATCACCTCATATTTTAAAACAGTATTCTATTCCTGTTAACAAGGTCAGTATTTAGATATACATCTCTTAACTGATGTTGAGTTGGGATGGCTCACTGAGTTAGACATTTGAAAAGGGAAAGAAGGAAAGCAAACAATTTCCACAAAGATTATAGCCTGTTACTTTGTGTCACTGGCACAGAAAAACATTCTTTGAATCTATTTTGCTGATGTCCAGCTAAGAGCCCAACTTTCAATTTTTTTTCAACAAATACATCTGTAGTGAGCTCAGAAATGGGGGGTGTTTTTGTTAGTCAATGACATCTTCTTGATATTAATGTACCAAGACATTTATATTGTGCTTCAGTACATTTTACTACTGACAAATATTACCTACAGTTGAAATTGAGCTCAAGAAGCTGTTGAATTGAATCACTTATTGTGTCACATTAAAAACATATCTTACTTGATTGCTTCTTTTATTTATTTATTTTGATGCAGAGGTTATACATAGTGGAATATGTCAATAGTGTAATATGTGTAATATGTCATTATTCTAATATGTCATTATTGTAATTCGGATTCTGATATTTACAGATAACCCAAGAGGCTGGTGAGTTTATGATAACATTTCCTTATGGTTATCATTCGGGATATAATCATGGTTTTAATTGTGCTGAATCTACTAATTTTGCTACTGAAAGATGGATCGAGT
Source organism: Lottia gigantea (assembly GCF_000327385.1). Lineage (NCBI taxonomy): Eukaryota > Metazoa > Mollusca > Gastropoda > Lottiidae > Lottia > Lottia gigantea. Next base: position 1,951,119 of record NW_008709190.1, read on the forward strand.
ATGGTAAAAGATGTCTTCAGGTAAGTGATTAATATAGTTAGAACTATTGATTAAACAGACAATGAAACCATCAATTGCAACTAAATAAATCATGTGAGAAAACTACTTGATAATCAAAGCAGAATTTCTTGCATGCCACAATAGATAGCTTGCATTATCATGTCTTTAAATAGATCTGCCATTCTGGTTTCAAATTTTTGGAGAATTAAATTATTCTATGTCTAACTGATCAACAGTTCCAAAATTCATCATATTTACCCTATCTTCTTCAAGCATCTACATAATTAATATTTACTTTGTAGTGTATATGTAGAAAGGATGGTGTAAAGATTAGTATGGACTGTTTTATAAAAAGATTTCAACCTGATCGTTATCCATTATGGAAGGCTGGTGAAGACATTGGTCCTCATCCAGAAGATAGATACAAGAAAAATATCAGATCAGGGTTAGATGATTTCAGAATTAATGAACCAGAAAAACAGAACCGCTGAACCTTGTTGCTGGAACTTGAGATGATTTTAGGGTTCCAGTACCAGTCAACAAATTGAAATAAGGAAATCAGTTATAAATTTTGTTTTATCGGTCTCTGAATTTTCATTGTTGTTTTAGATTTATTTTGGATTGGCATGAATATTCCTAATATTGGCATGATTTTGGTAGCAAATTTCTGGTTGAAGGCTATTAGGCCTTAGAAGAAACTGGAATAGGTCATAGAAAAGACCCTGAATTGAGCAGACTCAACTTAGAATTGACAATAATATTAACTTGGAACATCCTTCCTCATTTGTTGTCTAAGTTTTGAAATTGTATTAAAAGAATTTGATTTTATTTTCAGGGAAACAGAGTCTGGATCAGGAACAGTTTCCAAACGACATCCCCCATCCAAGAACTTTGAAAAACGAGGGAAAAAGCCCAAAAATATCGGAGTGAAATTGGAGAAAGAAGGTTCCATTGACTCAAATTGTGCCACGCCAACAGAAGAAGAGAAACCAGAGAAGAAGAAAAAGAAAATCAAAGAAGAGAAAGCTAATGAAGAAGATGAAGCTGATGCTGTGAAATCAGAAAAAGGAGAGAAGTCTGTTGTTCCTTCCAAAAGAAAGATCGAGAAATATTGCAAGAATAATGCTCGTCCCAAAGCAGCTTTAGGTCCAAACATGTCATCATCCTTCCAAGATGCTTTTGCCAAACAGTTTGGTATTGACATCAATAAGATTAAATCCCCTGACAAAGCTACAAATGTGGAGGAGCAGGAAGGTGATGGCCCTGAAGTAAATGAGTCCAAAGATCAAGCATCAAAATCTTTAGAAACTTCATCAGAACCTCCTGTTAAGAAAACAAAGAAAGCACAAGCTAAAGTGGTTGAAATCCAGGGCAAACAAGGACCTTCATCAATACCATTGGATACCATTGACTTTGTGCGAAAACTTCAAGCCCAACAGCAACGATGTGGTGGAAAGATTCAGCAACAAGTAATAAAACAGCATGTTGTTTATCCAGTGTTACCAATTAAACCACAAACATCACCTGTTGCTACCAATAATGGTCATTCTTTAGATCAAACTATAGCAGCTGCTCAAGCCAAGCTATTTCAGTCTCCAGAAAGACCTCATGTTACTGGCTCTGAGTCGGTCCATCCTCAATCGAAATTGTATAACTTGGTGGCTACAAAACCTGTTTATTCTCCTTCTGCTACATCTTTTAATGCTTCTCCATTGAATTTAGTGAAACCCAAAGACAACCCTAAACAGAGAGTAGTGATGCATAATAGCAAAACAACCATTCTGAAAACACCTAAAAATGAAGCTGCCCAAATTCCTTTACTCAATACTGACATTCAGGCAGCTGCTCATGCAATCCATATTCAGAAGCAGATTAGGCAGGTTCTAGCTCAAGAGTGCTATATTGTGAAAGGAAAAAAGATTCCTCTCTCTGATGAAGAAATTCAAAGTTTGCGACAAGCCCTTGCTGCACAGATGGAACATATTCAGAAAGCTGCTCAACAAATGGCACATGAAAAGATATCTCCTAACAGTGGTGTGAACATTATTCCAAAATACACCATTGTCAAACCGGCATCAAATAATACATCTACCAAGACTATCAGCCAGTCATCATCACAGCAAATAGCATCTCAGAATCACCATTCATATGCAGCACCATCTGGCATACCAACACCACAAATACCGTCCCAACAAATTCCATCTTCTCATCCGAGGTTTATTTTGCAAGGTGTTCAACAAATTAATCCAAAATCACCAAGAGCTATGCCACAGCAGCATTCATCAAGTCTGTATCAACCATTAAAAATAGACGTGACCTCACCATCATCTAATTATTGTGTCAAAACTCCGCTAAATACAGTGAACCCTAGTGAAACAATACGTGGTGCTGTGGGTGTTCCACAATCCACAGTGACTGGATCATCTGGACTACCTTTAACTGTGAAAAATTCTTGGAAATCTCCTGCAAAGACTTCTAGAAGTGATTTCCAATTATCATTATCCCCCACCCAGACATTGAATTCAAATTATAACACGATGCAACTTATACCTCAACCTATTGTCCCTAGTTCTCAAGTGTCGCCCCCTACTCTGAAGGCCGAAATTATGACTTCACCTGTTGGGGTACATAATTATGCCTTGCCCCCTGACATTACATCCAGTGTGAACCCTAACAGTATTTTAGCGTGTAATACACCTAGTGTAAATAACAATGGTGTGAGTAATCTGTCGACTAGTGATTCGGGTAGTGTTGCCAGCACGAATAATCCCATGGTACCATATTATAACTCAGGTAACAAGGTATATGTTAACAAGTGTTTTTATTAGCCTTTGGCTCACTCATCTTTTTACCTTTCTCTTGTTTTAATGCTCACATGAAAATGTGAACTTATATTGTCACTTGTCTGTCCAGTGTCCTTAAACGTTTTTCTTTACGAGGAAACTTCAAAACAAAAAGAGACTATTGTCCATAACTGACATAGAAGAAACTTTAACAATATCCTGTCAACTTTGGCGAATTATTTTACTGGTCTTGATTCGTACAATTTATTGAATTTAATTCACTCAGCAAAATGAAATTAATGACAATCTGATCTGCTGTTGTGGGTGTTTGTTATCTAGCCTAGCAAGCTATCTTTTATGTTTATTTGTACACCATACCTCTTCATCTCCATTTAAATGTAGAGACTGGCTTAAAAAAAAATTTTGCATGAAATAATGTCCTTGATGTGGTTTAAATCTCCTTTTACAACCTTAAAATTCATTCAATCATAGCATATTTTTAGCATCATAGTACGCTTTTAAAGGAAATGCTTCTGAATTAGAAGTTCTCATGGACTTTAACTTGATGTTATTTCATAACATTTACTTGAAAACAATAACTGAGTATAGTGAAAGTGCCAGTCTGCATGCAACTGTTTCCTATCATGTCTTTCCATTCATCATCAATTTACTCTTTTCCTTGTATCCCTTTAATTTATTATGATGCTTGATGCTTTATTTTGAATGGCTGAGTAGGACAAAAATATGGGTGTGGTCATTTTGGCATTCTTTATGATTTGAAAAGTTGCTTTCTGGAGCTTTTTTACGGCAATTTCACTTACTAGTCCATCGATTAAGCTTATTATTGTCATTGTAATAAGTCCCAAAAATGTGTGAATTTAAGCTAAGTATTGTGAGTGTTTGAAAGGGTATGTTTACTCTTCTTTCTAGACACCAGATACCACTCTCAAGTGACTGGGCTTGTCAACTCAACATTCCTGAGTCCACATGGCAAATTGGACTGTAATAATTATCAACTTGACATTAATCTAATTCAAATCAAAAAGTTTTGATAAATATTTCCGACAACAACAGTTGCCTGTAATTCATTAAAAGAATAGCAAACCATACATTGCTAAATTGTTTTTTTGTTTGTAATATATTGTAATTCTAAATTTATTTTTTTGTTTATTTTCAGGATGGTATCCCTATGGTTGGCCAGGATATTTCTGGTGACCACAAGATGTCACTGTCCATTGACTCGCACCAACTGAAAGCCACAAAGAAAAAGATGAAAAATGTAAATAAAATTAGTAATATGATTAAGAATGAAAATAAACCAATATCAACAAAACCCAGTGATAAAAATATCAAGAAAAAGAAAAACAGTAGTAAATATAACAGTACTGATGATGGTAAGATCCATAGTATTTTGGGTTTTTTTTTTTTCAGGCAGAGCTATAAGAAGTGCCAGATTTGTGCCAAAGATGGATTTTATTGGTCTCCACATAATCATTATGATGATTTGAAATAGATTTTCAAAATAAAACTAAAGCCTTTTTGAATCACATTGATAGACATATAGTCTGCAGATTCCACAAGACATAACATTTAATTGGTACATAAAAACATACCAGTTAGCCAATTATTCTATTGATGGACAAGGTTTTTTTCCATTCTGTGTCCCCATTCGAAGTTCATATAGCTAAATGATTCTACTCATGGACAATATTTTGCTAACTTGATATTATTTTTCTAGCTCAGAACAATTATGTGCTATATTGATTATAATTTTGGTTACAGAGAGTTCAACAGAAACAGCAATGCCAGTCCAGAAAGTAAAGAAAAATGATGTCTCAGTGTTAGATGAATGGGCACATCCACTAAACAGGCTATGGCAAAATCAGCCATTAGATTTTGAAAGTGAAGAGATCTATAATTCCATTATGTCAAGAAGAATGCCTTTTTGTGCTGTGTGCTCTATGTTCAGAGCAGTGGAGGTAGGTGCAACTTGTTTTGATGACTTCATTTTTAAAATATAAGTATTGTGATGTGTTGAAAGCGGACATGAACTGACTCTGCATTAATAATTTTCTTACCATGTGGAAAACTTGAAACCACACTTGTCAAGCAGATCAATATTCAAATCTACAGACAAAGCTATTCCACTATTAGATTAAAATGGTCATTGATATATATATATATCATATTAACGATGTATGATATAACAAGATATTGGACGTAACTGCATAAATCAGGGGGAAACAAACCCTATATATTTTAAGCTCAAGAGTTCAGTGTTAACAATGGCAAAAAGTCTGATTATTCAAGTCTTCACAAATGTCTTGATTATGTAGGTTATATAAAAAATTATTTCAAAATTCCAGAATGGAAATAAATTCTATGGACTTTGAAAAGATATTTTGGGATATTATCTTTAAATTTTGACTTGCCATAAAATCATATGTCATGTATCTTTTTTGGTTTTATTTTTGACTATATTTTAATTCTTCATCAAATTTTAGCCTGGAAGTATAGAGATTAGTAAAGCCAGTTTACAAAAATCTAACACCATCAGTGTACCAGAGAAAACCTTACCGATGATACCAGATGCTGTCTTTGTTAGCAGTGCAGAATCCCCAAGTGTATTTGGTGTTCATCCCTCAATGGATACTGATGGTTGTAGTCCACTATTGGTTTGTGAGGATTGTCAAGTCTGTGTACATGCCAGTAAGTGATCGACGATTGTTGATTTTCCATTCAACATTTGTGTATGATTCTAATTTGATAATACAGTAAAACATTTCAAATTCTCTGTAAAATTGAAGAAAAATTTGTCAATGCCTTATCCCAAATATTTAGGAATTTTAGCCTATTCTAAAAATCCCACGACCAATAGATTCTTTGGTGTGACAAAGACATAAAGTGATGTGCATTAACAATACAAATAACAGCAAATGAAAAAGTATACGGGTAATTGGAATAGCTAACTGATAGAACTCCTTGCAAATGTTTGTTGTTCTATGATAAAATTTTGGGCAATTAATGGGTTTCATGTTAACGTTTAAGTTAAAATTGTTGAAAATTTGCAGGTTGCTATGGTGTTAAAGATGTTCAAACTGATATCTCTTGGAAATGTGATAGATGCCAAGAAAATGCTGTAAATGCTGTAAGTATTGAAATGATTCTTGATTTTCTCCAAGTTTGAGTTTCAGTGCTGTATGTACTGTGATAATGATATATTGCTATTCTATATTGAGATTGATATGGATATGGGTTCTGTTACAGGAATGTGAAGTATGTTTCTTAAAAGGAGGAGCCTTAAAGCAAACAACATCGCAGCAATGGGTACATCTAATCTGTGCTCTATCATTAAATGATATCAAGATAAGAAATGTAGAAGAAAAGAAAGATATAGTTATAGACAATATACCACAAGCCAGATATAAATTAGTAAGTTGACAAATCTTTTAACTGTTCTCATGGAAGCAATGGTTCAAGGTTATGAGATGACTTCCATAATTTATGAAGTCAGCATGTGGAGTGATCATCTCAATGTGAGTGAGTATTAGCAAAATCATCTCTCCTTCAGAATCAAAATATGCGAAGTGCCTCCTATATTTGTCAAATTCAGCTTTATGTCTTACCATCATCAGAAAGTTTGGTGAAATTTGCATAACTCTTATTGACACCTATTAGATTCATTGCGTTTTCAGATAGTAATTTTATTTTCTTCTTGAATTTTTTGTAGAAATGCTGTTACTGTTCCCCACTGACAAAGAACTGGAGTAAAATGACACCATGTATGCAGTGTTCACATGGAAAGTGTTTTACGGCGTTTCATGTAACATGTGCTCATGCAGCTGGCATGCAGTTTGAAACCAGTGATTGGCCACATCCAGTTTATGTAACTTGTACCAAACACACTTCAAAACAGGTAAGAGTAGCGTGACTAAATTAACTTCATAAAAACCAAAATATGCACTTTGAACTTCTTATTTATCCAAAGAAAAAGAAGCTTGTGCATGTCAAGGGTTTTGTTGAAAAAAGGGTGGAGCTTCATCTGTGCAATTTTTTCAGGCAGTTTATATGTATTATTATATTTTCCATTTTGTATTTCAGGTCAAACCCAAAAAAGCTGATAGATTAAAACTTGGAGATTGGGCGTTTGCTAAATATAAAAATGGCCGCTTCTACAAGGCCGAAGTAGTAGATGTTGAACCCCATTTATATTATGAAGTGGATTTTAATGATGGATCATATAGTGATAATCTTTTTCCCGAAGATATTGAGGTATGTATGATATACTTATGAAATACCCATTGTGTCCAACTGGCTGGCAGATTGTGTGACTCAATAGCAGTGAGCAGCCATTTATTTGTGTGTAGTAGGCCTGCATACGACACTGATGTGGTGTTTTGTGTTGTAAGAATATTTTAACATATGACTGAAAATAGTTCACCTGCAGTTGAAAGATCTGAATGAATCTTGACTGAATCACAATGTTTTCTCAACCGTTCAATTCAAATTTGCATGAACTTGGATTTTGGGGTTTCTCATTGCAGAGGACATCATAAAACACATTCACTTCTCAAACAGTTGTTGAAAGGACACAGAAATGTGGAGAAATGAGATCATTCAAATCTTAGCTTCATCTCAAAATGCCTAACATGGATGCTCAAAGCTTGAGAAAATTGCAGTTTTTTAATGATCAGAATGCAATCAGATATGCAAATTATATCAAAAATCCTATGGTCCCAGCAGAGAAGTTGTTCAAATTAAAAACATAAATAGGAAAAATTATGTCATGTTATGTTTATTTTGTAGAATTTTGACTGTGTAAATAATGGCCCACCACCAACTGGTACACCTGTGAATATTAAATGGACTGATGGTGATATTTATGGTGCTGTATTTAGAGGTATCAACTGTCAAGATGTCTACACAGTAAGTTACCATTCTCTTAACAAGATTTTAGTTGATTATCAATGTGGCTGATGTCATCGCAATGTTTCACTTTACTATAGATATATACAATTCATTAAAGAGATGTTTTGCTTTATTAAAGAGATACTTATCTTAATTACACCAAAATTTAAAATTGAACGATACTTTGTTAGTCTTTGTCTTAAACCTTGAAAGTTCTGTCTAACATTCAGTCATAATCACTAAACTTAATAAATAAAAAGCTGTTGATAGCCGTGCCTTACCATGCTGCTTCAAAAGATGTTGATTTTGAACAAACTCATCAACTACAGCCTTCAAACAGCTTATTTAGTAAATAACACAAGATATATGGATATACTACTTCTGAGTTTATTACATACTAAGTATATCTTGTGTTATTTATGTTTGCCTTCCTAATTCTATATGTCTTACAAAGAAAAGCTTATTTATTGTAATTTGCCTGGTATAGTAAAACGGAGCCATTTGTTTTAACAGATTGAGTTTGAAGATAGAAGTCAAGTTATAGCTAAAAGAACAGATGTGTGGACAGAAGATGAAGATATTCCTAAACATATCCGAGCTAAAATGGTGAGTTACTCTATTTCAACATCATACTTTTCCCCTTTCAGAGCTTGGAAAGTCAAGGCATAAGAAATTAATTTTTTTGCTGTGTTAAAATTATCATTACTTGTAGTTTTGTGAATTTCTCAGATTATAGAGGAATTCTGAAAAATTAAAAAAAAATTCCTACTAAATATAATTGGTGTAATTTTATTTATTAATAAGATTGCAAAGGCAGTTGACAATTTACATTAATCAATATTGTGGAAACTTTAAGATGGTTATTTTATTCTGTTACAACATTATTTTTCAGTCGACAGCTACAGAAAGAAGATATGATATGTTCTATTCTAATGTTGTACAGGATGCTAGAAGACCTAAACCTAAAGTTTCCTATCGAGCTATGTTAGATGCTATGAAAACAGCTAACAAATAAGGCACAACCTAACTGATACTGACTGTTCAGAACCATATGCATTACACTGCCAGAGCCTGAATAGTTCTGTTTGAAATCTTAATTCTTGTGGTTGTTACTTTTTACATTAATCCTCCTTGCTGTTCAAAGCAAAGATATTTCTGCTCATCTTCAGATTCTAAACATAAAACGAGTAGTCCACTTTATTTTAGGTAGTTTAAGTAGTTATCAACACGATGTAAGTTTAGTCTGCATGGATTATATTACTATCAATTTTACCCTGAAATTAAATGGACTGCTCGTGTTTGTGTTTTGAATCCATTTGCTTGACTATACATCTACGTTGTAAAGCCACAGACCTACAATTATTCAGTTCATTAAGACCTATTTATAACATGAATCATAAAAGACAAGTTATTCAAAACACAAGTGTACTAATTTTGCATTTAATAAGCAAGGCATTATGAAAAGTAGTAGACCTCATTATTAGGTCCATTCTTCTAAAATTTCCCCTAGTTAAAAATTACTTTTCCAAGTACTTGTTATACATTGTTTACAAGGATTTGTTGTAAATATTTTTATTATTGGTAATTTGTTGACATTGAAGATATATTTTCACTCTATTGTATTTATTAATTTTGGGGATTTCTCTCCTTTAAAATAAACAAATTTGCATATTCTTAATAAAATCAATTAAATACTTTAACATTGTTTGATTATATTAAACATGTCCTGAAAATGTAGTAGGACTTTTGTTTTATTTTTAGAATTGAAATTTAAGTGCTATTTAGTTCAGTGAATCAAATATATTTATATTTTATTTATCTTATAAAAATTTAATCCAAAACAGTAATTCATTTTATTAGTAAATGAAGGAAATCTATGCATTTGTCCTTGCACTTTTTTCTGTAAAGTGAATTTCAAAAGTTTTTATGTGCGAATTGGAATTGGTAAATTGAAGTTTCTGATTTTGCGATGAGAATTGGAATCCTGGTTTTAAAACAGTAAATTGTCAAGTTATTCCAAGTAATATCACTACTATTTTGAAGCGGACATTTCAATTTAGAAAAAAATAATCAGTAATATTCAATCCAGAAAGTACAAAGATAATTACTAACATGCCAAATAAGATATCAATACGAATTTGACTGAAAAAGACAATTTGTTTTCAGATTTAATCGGTCCATGTGAACCTTGTAGGGTTTTTGACATCAATATGGTTCATCCTAGAAGCTATGAACAAAACAAATCTAATTGTTTTTAAAATATCAGCATATCAGACCTCTGTTCATATTTTCGCTCTTTGATGCCTATTGAAATATAGAAGGCTAAATTTCTGAAATACTAAATTTGAACATAAAATCAACATTTTTCTTCAACTACATCTTTTCTATAAACTGTGACAAAACAAATCAAATATCATTATAAAAGGCAGCATTCCTATATCTATGTATTTCATTTCTTCCTGATATTGATAGAGTTCCAGTATTTATTTCCAATGACCTTATATTAAAGATATTTTATAAGGCATTTTGCATGTGGATCCTATAGTATATACTAATTGTAATTTTTTGTTTTCAACATTAAATTGTTGCTAAGGTTTTCCTCATTCTTTTCTCATTTTCTCAAAGAGCATGTAAAATATTACTGGAAAGGAGACTAAAATAAGCAGCATTCTGATTTTCGATTCTTCTTTATACCCACAAGGTAATGCACAATGGTGGCGCTCGATTGGTCAATTCTGGTCAGGTTCCGCCTGTGCCAGTTCTGGTTTCATTCGAACGGTACTGAGTATGTCATACTCAAAATTTACCCTTCTCAACTATCTTGAGATCTTTCTATAGGTGTGTTTTTAACTGTACTCCAATAGGAGATGATGTCATAGAGGTGGTTTGCGTATCACATGATACACAACTTTAACAGTTGTAAGAGTGGTTTGTCCAACCAATTGTCCTACTCAAGTCATGCATGTCTTCTATATCACGGCTACGCTGAAGAAAAGGATGGGGGTGGTAAACGTTCACAAAGTTGACCTAACACCAAAACAATATCGTGGACTCGTCCTATATCTGAATTTGAGATCATCGCACGTGATATCGAGGTCAATTTAGAGTTGAAGTTTACAACAATTCAAATCAAACACACAGGTGGACTCTTGAGTTTGATTTCCAGTAATTAATGTATTCTTCAGGCCTACCAAGTGAAAACATTGCCTACAAATAATGTTCTTCGAAAAAAATTATAGTTCTCGACAAAATAACACAACATACGGCAATTATTGTTTTTGTTTTTTTCAATAATACAAGATGTGACTTGTGTGGACAGAGTACATCGGACTACGAACCTTCAACTCTTCACCTCCGGAGGTTCGTATGTGAAATTATTGCTGATTGGTCCAATCTGTCTGCTCCAAAAGTGAAAATGGAGCCCGCTGGATTCGAAATGTTTACGGAAAAGGACGAATGTTTTTGGCTGGTTTTGACTTAATGCTTGGATATTTTTAGATGAAACTTTCACAAATGGTAAGGGATATATTTTTCATGATGGCATGCATATTTTGCAGTCGCCCCAGTCTGTTGGTACGTCAACATTTCTTGTGAGCAGCATGCCAACAGTTTCCATCTGCTTTTTAATAAAATTGGATGTGATCATTTATAGGCTATTGTTGAGATCTTGGATTAGTTCGAATGTGAAGATTTGTGATAAAAGGTTTTTGTGTTGTTCATGTAGTAAAAACGATGAAGTTTTGTTCTTGAGTTCAGTGAAAACTAAAATTGGGCGATTTTAATGAACGTTTTTAGAGTTACCGGTTCTTTCCTTGACTTCGTACAGACTCGTCAAATCTTTAGTGAGCACAGTGCTTCTCATCGGATTTAAATGAAATTAGGTATGATGATTAGATCTTGAATTAGACAGATTTTCGAAAAACTGTTTTGAGTGGGATATCTGTTTGTTCAAAATGTTGAATTTCTATCTATTTTGGTTTGAGCATTTAGAATGATTTACAAGTCGATTCCTTTTGCAATGGACATGTTATTGCTTCATGTATTGAATGACCTTCACAGATTAGGCCTAATCATCATGATGCATGCTGCTTTTTATTTCATCTGAAAACTTAACAAGGTTGCTGTGTTTACCTTGCCTGACAGCTATCATGAAGTATTTCAATTTAAGTAATGTACAATCAACCGACCCTGTTCAATTCTTAATTACAAAATAGTTGGTCGAGTGTGATATGTTTTCTGAGTAATTCATTTGAAATGGTGCCTAGCGCTCGAAAGTTGCAATGACGTATCGACGTGATGCAGGTAGTTTTGATGTCACGTTAATTTCATCGCGTATTTTTCTTGTTGCAAAACTTTAAATATTTGTGAAGATTAGCTTTGAATACAACACCCTGAAACACGTAAGTTGAATTAATTCTTTTCTTTCCTTTATGTGAGCTTGTAGTAGGAGATAAAACGTCCTAAAAAGAGATAATTTAGCGAGCACGCCAGTCAAAACCATCAGATAAGCCCTTTCGTTATTGTGCATGATTATTACAGTCTAATTATAAATAATTATAGCTGCCTAAGATCTTATAGCCTACTTTGTCTCCTTAATGTAGGGTAGCTTGGGTTAATGTAATGGTTACTGTTGCATCCATCTTTCATAAGCTTTCCTCATAATTCCAAAAAATATAATCAGGATACTAGAAAGATGTCGAAGAGGTCCAAATGGTATCTGAGCTCCTTAGACAGGTTTAAGTTAAACGCTTTCCTCATCCGTTTTATTGTTTCACCAGAAATGTTTCTCTTCAAGATTAGAGTTGCAGAAGGCCCCGTTTTACTAATTTCAGAGGCAATGGACTTTGATATAGATGCATTGAATCGGAAGATGAGAATGGTTGATCCAAACGATGTGTTGGATATGAGAGAGCGAACGGCGTCGGCGGAGGAATTAGGTGAACGAGATGATTCGGACAACACTTCTGATGAAGCAACATCACCACCAAAGCAGACCAACAAGTATATTTCTTTGATTACCAAGTACCAGGCTCTGTTTGCTATAATGCCATTCCTGTCTCTACATAGTAACCCATGTTTTCTAAAAGCTGCTAAGGATTTTGTCAAGAGGTTAGCTTTAACATCTCATCTAATAGATCTACGTAAGAAGCTGCCATCAAAAGCTTGTATCACCTGCGACGGTTTTACATCACCAAGTCGTGGTCTATCGCCAGAACGGAAGAAGAAATGGACTCTACCCCTGTGTGATAAAGTTCTTCCGGATTTTTCTACCTTGCAAATATACGAGGACACGATCCACAACTTTAGTTCAATTCGTATTTCCAACGAATCTATTTTTGCGGATGGTGACACTTGCCATAGTTTACCAACGATGCTTCATGCTCCGCAGATCGACGAGGAATGTTACGGTAATTACGTAGATAGACGAGAAGCAGAAGAGACCCTAGTACAGCAGTCAATGGCGGAACAAATCAGCGACTATGTGACATTTCCAGCCGTGACATCGAAGTATAAAAATCGCGAAAATCTTACGTTCCACGACTCGACACCGACTAATGTTTCCAGGCTGCCCATAAAGTATATAAGTCAAAATGTTGGGGTAAAAAAAAAATTTCTCGACCTGAATAGGCTGTACAGACAACGTCAACATCAAAGATATCGAAAGAAGCACATGCAAAGACAATTCTCTATTTTCTACCAACCGACTGCAATCGAAGAAGATCCTGATATAACGATACAAAATACAGTCAATTTCTGTATGAATATGTCATCACCAATTAAATCCGAAAGTTTGAACCAATCTTCAGAAGATTTGTCTGATTAACGTAGCGGTGTGCACCCATTTTGGATATTGATTATAAATGGGACATAACTCGTCTTAAACTAAAGTTAATTCAATGCTCAGCTGTTGTCTTTAGTCAGATCAACAGTTTTGTGTATTACTGTGATTGGTGTTAAGACCCAACTATAAAAAAAATGACCCATTGTGCTTTAAGACTGAGATCCACTGTAATATTTAAACGTAGATCCATTTAAAACTGAGATCAATAGTGCTACAAATCATGCTAGAAAATTAAGACCTAAATATAAACCTGTAAATTTAGATTTATTTAGAAACCTAAATTGATAATATGGTGTTAACAAAAACTGATAACTCATTGAACAAAAGGAGAAGAATTCACTTCTTTTAGACGCTAGTGCATACTCCGCCCATAACACCACTAATCTTTTTAATAAATCTCATTTTATGCTAATGAAAGGACCAGGGTTCATGGTGTAAAAATCGCTATTTTTCGTGGGTAATTGGCAGAAAAATACTTCTATGGTCCCAAATACAAACAAACAAGATCGGTGAATGTGTGTGAAGGTTCATTCAGTCTATAGGGGTCTAATTGTATTTTTTCTCAATGTTAATTCGTGTGTTAAGTGAACTTTATATTAAAAAATGTCAAAACGATTTATATAAAGATGACATGTTCAAGAAGTTTTGGATGAATAACCTCCACACCTCTTTTCGCTGCAATCGCCATTTTTATCAATACAGAGCTTCCCCACAATATATCTTTTCCAAGAAATATGTGGTATAGCACATTATGTTAGCCAGACATAAAGCATGAAGATAGTGTGAACGAATAGATTTTTTTCTCTTAAAAAGTTAAAGGAAGCCTTTGTAGGCCTACCAGCTTTTAAAAACATAAATTTTGACAAAGTTTCGTCTCTATTAGCCAATAACATATTAATTTATATGAATATTATGTAAGTTTTTCCAATAATGTCGATAAATTTAAGTGATTATTGTTTCATGAATCTGTTCAATTTTCAAATGTGTTCCCCTATAACATTGTTATTTATGCCATTCAACTATATATGACGTTTATATTCCCAAATATGCAACGTAAATCAGTCATTGTGACTAATAACGCCACCGATCCGGCGTTAATATTGCCCCGTGATCATTATGCATTGTGCTATTTTCTCATTTGTACTCGGGAGTTTTTAAAGCTGACATAAGAAAGAAATCAATCGGGACCTAGTCGGATATCACAGAGTATACTGTACATGTATATTCATCTTAAAATTGTGTCCATTGTTAGAGCTTTCTGCAAGTTTTACCACAGTTTACATTTTACTTTCACATAAATTTGAAATTAATTGGGTCTTAAATCTGTGGTATCTTTACAAATAACATGATGTTCAAGGTGCTCGTAAAACAGCTGTGTTCCCAGTGGGCCAATTTGTGTATAGAAATAAACCGAACACTATTCTCACTCCCAACCGAGCACAAATAATCATAACCACGGGCCGCTTGTCGCATAAAGCATGCGCTTCTCTAGGCATTGTTATAATTTGGTGAAAGAATGAAATGTCAAAAATTTCTGATGTGCAGTGAAGCTGGTATGCAATTTATCATGTGCATTTATCATATTTGTAAAATGTGTGAAATGAATAGAATTTTGTACTTAAAAATGCTATCCGTTCTGGAAGCAATCTGCACAATATTGTCAAGGCATTAGCCTACGTCTTTATCTTATACATTGACTACAGTGGGCCATTGTATTAAAACAAGTTTGTGATGAAAATTACAGATGAAAACGAGGGCTCTGATTGGTTGCATTCGCTGACTTACACGCCAATCAAATCGCTGATCGTGAAACAAGAAAGTGAGCCACTACAGAAATAAGATGATGCTGGAAATTATAACATTAATATATCTATTTCATTTCGTACGTCTTCCCACAGACTTTGGATAGACGTCTGATTCTGATGGATGCAATTCTTTATGTATTTTTTTCTATACATGTATTTGACTTATGCCTAATTAACACATTACATGAAAGGGCGAATTAGATGTAAGTTAAAGGTAAGAGACTGTAAGAGATAAAGAAAGAAAACACAAAACCTCTTTGATGTTTTATATATAGAAATCATAATTAGCAATTCACCTTAAGTTTCATGTTTTCTGGGAAGGCAAATGACGATGTTACGCAGATGCCGAAGTTCAAGTATATTTCGTTTATAGCTTTTGAGAAGCTTTGTTGCAAATAGCTATTTATTTCCATTTTCGCAAAGACAAAAATAAGAGCTTCGTCTCCTATTGTCGTGCTCTTCTCCGTCAAAAGTGGTTTTCTTGATCACAAATGTTATGTTAATGTAATGCAATTGATATCGTTTCATGCAGTAATAAATATTATTGAAATCACAATTTGAGATGGTCACAAATGGCTTCGTTGATACATGAAAACACATATAACTATCAACCATATGATTTTTTGGAGTAGACAATTAGGCATGACTGTTATTTTTTCTATTGGTGTATTGGGCATGGTACTATTTGTTTTTATAGACCATAATCACAATCCGTCTTTGATACAGGAATACCATTTATTTCTTTAATTAACCCAATTTGCTGTATGTTTCTAACAACAATTATTCAAAGGACGGAAACACCACAGGAATATGCCATACTTGCAAGGCTTTCTATGGTTTGCTTTTCCAGATTTCAAAATATGTCTCTTGGGTTACTCAATAAGTTGTTCTTGATTTGCATCTTTAAGGAACTGTTCTATCTCGGTTTTAGTCAAAACAGTAGCTGCAAAGTTCCAGAGCAGAGGGAAAGGGCAAAGCATCTAGTTGTTCGTATCGTTGAGTTACGGATTATGCACATTAAGGATCTCTTAACATTTAGGAAAAAAAAATGAAATGAAATGAATGGAGTTTTACGTCCTACTTTTCTGCACCATGTGGGCTAATGAAGACGGGCAACGCCATGCAGAGTGCGATGAGGGAAATTTTGTCAGGACAGCGGCATTAGCCTGCTCTTTTTAGATTTCCAACTGTCGAAGGATCTTTAACGTACACGGGGCCTCGGTTTATTGTCCCATCCGAACGACTAGACGCTTTTTCCATGTCAGCCCCTCTTACCTGCATCACTGACAGGGGGAAACCGGGTTGAAAAATCCGAAGGTATTATCTCGATCTATGCCGGGATTGAACCCTGGACCTTCAGGTTAGCGAGCAAGCGTCTAACTCACTAACCACAGCGGCTCCCTTAACATTTAGAAATAGAAAAGGGTAACTTATGACCTTATCTTGGCAAGTTTCTTCCATTGCACACTGCATGATGTAGCCCTTCATCACAAAGAAGAAAGAAACAAGATAGGACATGGATCTAAATTTCACTTTGATTTTTGCAAAGTTTCTTATAATTTTTTTTTAATTTTAGAAATATGTCAAATTTATCATTGAAGAAGAAAAGGGGGGGCGTTTTTAATAAGAAAAGGGACAAACAAAGGAAAATGTGGATGCAGAAAAAGAAAACAGAAATCCAATTCAGATTACAAGATGATGGACACGGGTAATCGAAATCTGGTAAGTTTGATTTTACGCTGCTAGAATGCCAAGCACGACGTTAACATGACGAACCACATACATACATATATACCAGCGATCGCAATCAAACATGGTAGTGAATTTGTCACACTCAATCTCAATCCAACACAATGGTGAGCTTTTCACAATGATACACGATCTCAAGCAAATATACTGAACTAAACACTTATAAATGATCTCAATCAAACATAATACTGTAGGCAACTTTTGTTTACTTATACACACGATCACAATCAAACATGGCAGGACTACTGAAATATTTTACACTTATACTGATGATCTCAATCAAACTTATAGTTCTTAGCTTTTACAGATTGATACATACGATCTCAATCAAACATAGTATTGAATTTTTATAGACTTATACACACGATCTCAATCAAACATAATACTGATTTTTTTACATTTATAAACACGATCTCAATCAAACATAATACTGAATTTTTTATATTTATAAACACGATCTCAATCAAACATAATACTGATTTTTTTTCATTTTTAAACACGATCTCAATCAAACATAATACTGAATTTTTATAGAATTATACACACAATCTCAATCAAACATAATACTGATTTTTTTATATTTATAAACACGATCTCAATCAAACATAATACTGAATTTTTTACATTTATAAACACGATCTCAATCAAACATAATACTGAATTTTTATAGACTTATACACACGATCTCAATCAAACATAATACTGATTTTTTTACATTTATAAACACGATCTCAATCAAACATTATACTGAATTTATTACATTTATAAACACGATCTCAATCAAACATAATACTGAATTTTTATAGACTTATACACACGATCTCAATCAAACATAATACTGATTTTTTATAGACTTATACACACGATCTCAATCAAACATAATACTGATTTTTTTACATTTATAAACACGATCTCAATCAAACATTATACTGAATTTATTACATTTATAAACACGATCTCAATCAAACATAATACTGAATTTTTATAGACTTATACACACGATCTCAATCAAACATAATACTGATTTTTTATAGACTTATACACACGATCTCAATCAAACATAATACTGATTTTTTTACATTTATAAACACGATCTCAATCAAACATTATACTGAATTTATTACATTTATAAACACGATCTCAATCAAACATAATACTGAATTTTTATAGACTTATACACACGATCTCAATCAAACATAATACTGATTTTTTATAGACTTATACACACGATCTCAATCAAACATAATACTGAATTTTTATAGACTTATACACACGATCTCAATCAAACATAATACTGATTTTTTTTACATTTATAAACACGATCTCAATCAAACATAATACTGAATTTTTTACATTTATAAACACGATCTCAATCAAACATAATACTGAATTTTTTACATTTATACAGTATACACACGATCTCAATCAAACATGAACCCCTTATGAAATTTGTACACTTATACAGACGATCTCGATCAAACATGAACCCCTTATGAAATTTTTATACTTATACAGACGATCTCGATCAAACATACTACTGAAATTTTCACATTTATACACATGATCTCAATCAAACATAATACTGAAATTTTCACATTTATACACATGATCTCAATCAAACATAATACTGAAATTTTCACATTTATACACATGATCTCAAACAAACTTACTGAATAATAATATTTTTTACACTTATACACACAAGCAGCAAAACATAATAATGACCTTAAGCACAATATCTCCGACAAATTGACACATATTAAAGTGTTTTTCAATGTATTTGGCTTGAAAAGAACTAATATTTCATTTCAAACTGACCCTCAACTCCCTCATGCCCTTCTAATAGATTTATTAATGATTTTTGGGGCTTCAGGGTCAAACTTATTCATACACAAAACCCATTCTTTTTGTCCAATAAAAGCAATTATTAAATTCATATACATATTCTCAATTTCTGAAAGCCAACACCTATGTATGTGGTTTATTTGAAATGAGAGTGCCCAAAGCAGTAATAAAGATCTTAACAAGTCGAAAAGTGATGAATCAATGCTCCTCACAGCACCCCTTCTCCCTCCTTGTCCAACCTCAAGTGTATTGAAATTTTCCACTGGCTCTAATCAATTCATATAAGATTGATATAACCGCAGGCTAAGTTTAGATTGAAATAGGTTTGTTTCTTCTTGTGAACAGTAAACAGACATGAGCTGAAAACTGTGAAATCTCACTTAGAGATTAAAAAAAAGACTGTTTTGGACTAAAAGATGTACCCATCAGGTTGTATTCTCGCGAATGGAGGTGACTCGTCGCAATAAAGTTATTACTTTTCATCTATTCTAGTTGTTTTAAGTCTTCGGATCATTCAGAAATGCCACAATCACATAAAACGTCTTCTTTCATCATGACTTGTATAAAAAAAGTTCCTTTTGGATTTATGTTTTTGTCGAAATTTTCATAGTATTTCATATTATTTGATGTTTTTCTCGATTCAATGGAATACAATGTATCAACTAATTTTGATTTTCATTTAGAAATTCCTAGACTGTCATCCTTTAAGTAAATATACACGTAGATATTATATAAAAGTCCAATTATAACACACCATTGATATATTGCTATTATATTCTAAATTGATATTGTGACTGTACAACTGTTAACAAGGTGCTATATTGACACAACTTGTTGACCCAGAAAAATCATTCATCTGATATTAATTCATAGATTTATTGACAGTTTACCTGATTAACTAGAATCATCCATTCGTTAAAGACATAGACATCAGGAAGCGAGAACGGAATTAGTCCATCGGATATGAAAGGAATTGGGTTTTTCCATTGAACACTTCCGTACCAAGCTTGTCTTCTTTGCAGGGGAAGAATGTCGTTTTTCAGCTTCTACCATCATCTGAGATTCTGCTTTTCAAACAATTTGCTCAATTGTGGACATTTGGAAATAATCAAAGTGTGGAAACCATCCAATTCTGTAACTATTATTGTCCCTTTTCTAAGCAACCAGTTATAGGTGTTATAGACCAGTGTGCAACAATAAATTTTAGTTGTTAATCTGAATAATTATTTTAGAAATTAAGTTGTAATTTGAATATCACAGAGCAAAAGGTAACTTTAGACAGAAGCTCAATTCGAATAAATAACTTCGGGTTTTTCAACCCAGTTTCCTCCTGTCAGTGATGCAGGTAAAAGGGACCGACTTGGAAAAAGCGTCTAGTCGTTCCGATGGGACATTAAACCGAGGCCCCGTGTGCTACAGGCTCGACAGTTGGAAATCGAAAAAGAGCAAGATGATGCCTCTGTTCTGGCATTCCCTCATTGCACCCTGCATGGCGTTGCCCGTCTTCATTAGCCCACATGGTGCAGAAAAGTAGGGCGTACAACTCCATATTAGGGATAATAGGGTATGACCAAAGAGAAAATATACTCCTAGGGTATGGCACAATGATTTATCTTACTAGTTTCCTTTAAAGACAAATTGGAAATAGAAGATTAAAGTAGGATACCCCCTTTAAGTAAACAAAAAAAAACTTTATAAAGGAATCAATAAAGACATCCATACTGATATGACAATAATTATCTAAACTCTCAAATACCCTCAAGTCAATTCCATTTTCCTTTCATCAAACCGGAAATTGAGAAATCTATTTCTTCAATCTGAAACCAAGCATTTTGAAAGTCAATTATTGGAATCATTAGGATATTATTTGGCGTATTTTTTTCTCCAATTATTTGCATGTAACAGCAAGTTATTAGGCTATAAATTGGTTGGAAAATGATAATCGTTTATGACAACAACTATTAAAGTTGGACTTGCCTGGCTTTGTCACAATATTTTAACGACAATATAGTTACCACTGTATGTCTTTATTTGTGAAGATCTGGTAGTGATGCCTGATGTTTTAGCTACTGTCTACCAGCTGGGAAAGATCCATTTGCACTGTGATTGGAATAATAATCACTTACTGAAGATCATCGGACTTTCTTACAACCACGATTACAATTTACAACTCACGACACTATTCATTCGACGTAACCAATTGAAACTGGCGACATGTAAATATTACAATACTCTTATCGATTAGCTACATCCCGTCCCCTGAAAGTTGTTTAAGTATAAAATTTGACAAATAACAGCTTTGTTCACCAAAGCAATCCAACTTGAAATACGATATAAAATGTCAAAAAAAGAAAAGATTTTCAAGCAATCCATCTTTAATTAAGCTATATTTTTAATTCGTAAAGCGCATCATGCAATAGTAATTATTTTCTTGTATTACGTTAGCGGCCTAATTCTGGTTCTTCTTTTGATCAATATCTGTAATAAAGAAAATTATTGACTACCTAATTTTTTATCTTAGAGTGGCATACTTTAGGTGAATTTATGATTTCAATTACCTTTGACTACATAAGCATTTATTCTCTGAACTTAAATTCTAAGATAGTACAGTGCTCGACAGTTTGACCAGCCCATAAAATGTGAAATTATTAAATTACATATACATGTATGCCATATCTAGTTCTTAACTTCTCAGATAGTTCTATCCCTTTCCTAGTGTTCTCTGCATAACATCGACAGTCCATGATGTGAAATTTTCATATTATACGCCATATATAGTTCTCAGATGGCTCTATCCCTTTCCCTGTGATCTGCGTAACATCGACAGTCCCACCAATCCATAATGTGAAATTTGAATTGTTAGAATTGTATGCCATATCTTGTTCTTAATTTCCTATGGAAAGTTCGAATGTATTTTTTTCTTACTACTTCTTATGTCTCGAATCTATTGGCTACAAACCTGTCATTCTGTATCTGATTTATGAATTACGATAAAAATGAAATTTATAATAAGTGAAACCGGTGTCCTTTGGTATATAACTAAATTGCGTCCTGACAAATTTTCAGCGTAAAATTGCATTTCATTTTTCATGACAAAACCTTTGTTACTTAAAATGAAAGTTACTGATATTACATAATATGATCGTTTGATTATGACTGATTTGTCACAGTATAAAAATAGCCGTATGCTATATACAATTATATACCCTAGTGACATTTTGTGAACTGCTTCAATTAACGTCATAGCTTCTGGAAGTGCGAACTGTTGAATACAGATCTTTTTCTGGTGCGGTGTTGTTTATGAATAGGATGTAAGCTAATTAAAGTTACATTACTCTTTTTCTCAAACATCAATTTCTTTCTCAAAACAGATGCTCGTTACCATTCGACACCTGCCTAATATTGTAACACATGGAGCAAATACATTCGTGATCTGTTTTAAGTCCGGTTCAATCTATCTCCTTTGTACATAAACTAGACTTAAAGTCACTTGTAGTAATTATGTTCAATCAAACATATGCTTTTCTACGTGTTTTTCTATGGGATTGTGCTAGTTAATATCCTATTAGCCCAATCTCGCATTCAGGAAGTAAACAAACATTGCTATGATTATGATGATATGCCAATGACGTAGAATATGATGGAAAGGTGATGTCATGTTCGTCCAACCAGCCCAAAGAAACTATGACGATCCCCTCTTTTGCAAAATTCGCACAGTTTTCGGAACCTATCTTCCCGCCATAGTTGCTCTTGCCAACTGTTGCATTTGCTTTCGCCTACTGTTGTGCACTTTGTGTCTACATTTTAGTGTCGCAATTTCCAGGGAATGATCCTCTATGTTATTTCTATCCCAGTTCGTGACTATGCGGCAATTTTCTATATATAACACTAATCGTATAATTGTATTCACTGGAAAAATGCATTAAAATAGAGCTCGGATATAAAAATTTGAGGTCGGACATTCCAACGAGTCACAAAACCGTAGCATAAGACTTGTTTACCCCTTCAGAAAACCCTTTTGATTCTATACTGTTGAGCCTTAAGCGATTTGCAGATTCAACAATTTGCGTTTGAAAGTTTCACCATGCAGGAAACCATTTGAGCTAGTACATTCGTTGGTGGTTTAAATGGATAGCAGGATTATTGTCTTAGTGTTAAAAAGGTGTCTTACAAACTATATTACCCCCAATTACAATGATAAACAGGAACATATGTAATCTAGTAAAATTCTAAAAAGTATACGGAATGCATGTGTCAATGTCACATAAGAGTTTTTTTACAGTTGTTGTAAGGAGGTTTTTATGTGTGTTTGTGCCTTCTATTTAACGCCATTCAAATTTTCTGATGTCTATGGTTTTTTAATATCTAACATAAGCCTCTACATATGTGATAATCAAACCATCTCTTCCTCGAAATCTTAATTTAAGTGAAAATTTCAAAGATACACAGATGTCTGATTGAAAATGCTATCTATGTCCCTGATTCACATAAAAAGTTTAGAAAACCTCTTTAATATCCAGCTTCCGTATCGCCAGTAGAAATCAACGATGGTCTTCGTGTATCATCGGATTATTTATAAAGTTATTTTCATGGTGTAAGGGACTCCAAAATCTCCATTACATTTAATTTTATGAAAAATAACTTTTAATATGTGTGGAATTTAGAATAATATTGAAAAATCTGCAAAACATTATCCATTATACGCAGCTGCAATTAATTATCAAATGTGTTAACTTATTACTTGAATTCTAATTCACAACTGATGTTTGATAATACACTTAAACAGCTGCAATAATACATGTTCAGACCAAATATCAAACATACTACAGAACATAACGAGGTAATACTAGCATAATTAAAACCTTCAACAAATTCAAACCTGAATAGTTTTCAACTATTTGAAAATAAGCTGGCGAATTATCTCGTTAGCTAAGTCTATAGAAAGTTAAATGTCGATTAGGTTGTGAATCCCGAATTTTTTTTTTTTTTTTTTGTGAATTTCTTTTAGTTGTTGTAAAATATGGGATTTTTTGTGTGTAAAATTATGTTTTTCTGTGTGTAAAATTATGTTGACTTGGTTACATCTTAATCCGCTGGCTTTGCTAATATGCCTTTGTACTGGAATTGTCTGCGAAGCCATAAAACTCCATTTAATTTCATTGCAGAAAAGTAGGACATAAACCTCCATCCAATGTTATGTGTTTCGGCTTGTACAAGTTCAGATAATGGCTGATGTAGCAGAAAAACAGAACTTCAAATTCCATTTCATTTGATTTAGTAAGAAATTTTAAAATTAAGAAAAAATGCACTAGGAGCAGAAAAGGAGGACGTAAAACTCCATTTCATGTTTTAAATTATTCAATTTCAGACGGATGTCAACGTTCAGACATGACAATAAACCTAACTTTATTTATCATAAGTTCACAAGGTTTGTCTTTAAACAAATTAGAAGTTAATCTTAAAATACACCCTAGTTTTTTTTATTTCTCACATTAAATACAGTTATAAATTTATTCTGTTTACAGACTGACATGTGAAAATATATCAGAAAAAAAATAGGTGAACTTAAATTGCTTATAGAACATGTGGTATTACAAGACAAAATCATCTACAAAACATAGCGAACACATAAGGGGAAGTGGTTGTAATTTTGTTATACTCCGATTCTACATAGCTGAAGACTAAAGTCACCCAATAGCGATCAGAAGTTGCGCATAATGGTCATAAATATCGAACGAATTCATGGTCACTTTTATTATTCGCAACCATACGCAACTGGTAATCGCTATGGGTATGAGGATACCTTATTATAAAATATGGTAAATTTCTTAGATTTATTACACTATAGAGGGTTAGGACTACCTTGGTCGTAAGATTTCAGTCTGGATAAGTAGGATTATAACTATTTAGATCTCAATCTGTAGCCTTGTTGATCGAGACAATTGTGACTTCCGGCACAATGATACTAAGGATGACTTTGACTTCGTGATTTTTTAAAGCACACTTTAACACTTTTCAAAAAGGGACAAAAAAAACTTGGGAGATTTGCCCAAATATTCAATGATTAAAGTTATAGGTATGAAACAGGAGTTTTCAACCTAGGGGTTGAGGCGCTTTGTTATTTAGCATGAGTATAATATTGTCCAACATGAAAAAGAAAATCACGAAATAGTAGGATTTTTACGAAAAGGAAGGTAATACGATCGATCAGCGATCCTGAAAGGGGTAATAGAAAGAAAAGACATTGGTTTAAAAGCATGGGACTCTTTTGGTAAATTCCAATAGACATTATCTTTATTATAGACATTCACATAAGATTTTATCTGTATAGGTATGTACATATGACATTATGCCCATCACAGACAAAGTAAACGCTAATCCCCTTCTATATAAGGAGTAAATCTTGTTATATTTCTAGCTTTAGTCGACTGACAGAATAATGTGTTTTAAATAGTTCAGTAATACCTTTCCTAATACCACCTAATGGGAATACATTAAACATGTATGGTACAGCATGGATACTCATATATTTACAGCTATGTTGATATCTTCAAAATATCTGGTTCACATGAGAACCTTTCCTTGTTGTTGACAGTTTGCATTCTCTTTTATCTAAATATAATCGCAAGGTGTCAATCTATGTACCACTGTCAATGCCCTTCTGGTTGCCCCCTCTTTAAACTTTCCAAATGAAGTTATTGGTGAGGATTTCAACCAACTCAAAGACAATCTAATTCTATTTGAAGTTTATATTTCATTTCAGTCAATTGGCATATTGCCATTCTGAAGTTCTGCCCATGTTCCTACAGTGCAAGCAGTATCTCCTATTCTTAGTCTTGTGCATATTTCATCTAATATTCTGTGCATATTTCATCTAATATTCATGCCCTTAGACGTAGGAGAAAAGTATTTCTGAGAAAAGTTTGCTCGCTATCAATTTCATTGCCTGCAACGTTTTCAAGTACGATCTGGTTAGGATTAATTGTTATGTTTCTCTTTAGGTACATTTGATAAACTGGCAAGATGTCGATGATTTGAAGTACACAAAATTATCCCCGAGGTCAACCGTCTTTTTATCTTTTTAATTTCCTCTTATCCTGTAGATTCATTAAAGAATAATTAGTTGTTGCGCATGCCTGAAGACATATTAGGCTTGACGGTAATTGAGTATTAGGCACGCCTAGGGACGTGACCAGCCAAATAGGGGTGACGTTTTACAGACCACTAACAGATGTAGAGCTATTCTTGGGTACCTTTTCCTTCTTTTGTGGTTTTAAACACCTTAATAGGCCGGTCTCACGTCATGTCATCAGTCGACCGGACTCTAATTATGGTGTCAGTGATACACCTGGGGTAATTAGGGTTAAGGTAGGACATATGGGGAGGACAGATTACTTGATACTACCTTATTACCTTGCGATTAAAATATTGATGGTCGTAAGGCGATCAGTCTAACAACGTGTCCAACCGTGTCAAAGCTGTCCGACCTATGAAATCGTAAACCATCGAGTTAAAACTGACTATAGTTGAAATGACCTTCCAACTGTGGCCTCAATAACGTCGTTTAAGATCCATTGGAATGTTCGTCTCACTTCCTCAGTCGATTCCACCTGATGCAAATGATGTCGCTTTTTGGCTGGTTTTCTTCTGGATCTCCATTTCGAGCAGTCCACTCGAAAACGTGGCTGCATTGTTCACTGTATTTAATATATATAAACAGGTATCAGATCTAATGATACGTGGAGGTAACAACCACGGTCGTCCTTTTTCGAATTGTTTTAAAAGTTCCAATTTTTTAATATTCATTCTCTGATAGTAGTAACAGGTCCGGATCATTGTACCTTTAAAATAATGGTACATTTGCAACTTGATTGATGTTATTTCAGCAGACTGGAGTGATAATAGTGTCCAATCAGGGAATTTATACGAGAATGTTAAAGTTCGAACTTTGTAGACCAGAAGCCCCAGATTATCAATTACGTATCGAAAATACTAGCGCGGAAACATTCTGTGGACAATTGATGGCTTCATTTTATAGACTTCAATATAAACGTATTCAGTCAATGGTTTCTTAGAACCCCCAAATCAAACATTGCTACATGACCCCATCTTTTATAGAGAGTAACCCAAGTTTACTCAGACAAGTGGAAATAACCTTTTTCCCATTGACCAGAAATGATAAATGTGTACCTCACTTCATTATTGCTTCGATTTCGTCTAACGTTCAATAATGAATTCTTTAAAAACTGGACTGAATAGACGAATCTCACAGTTGACTGACCAGTCGTTTGCAAAGAATAAAGTATGTTAGCCGTGAAAGTGGTGTGGACATTGTTGGTCACTCATTGATTAATGACCACCTCGGACATCCCGTGGACTTCAAACACCATTATTATTAAAATATGTTTTATATTTGAACGTTTTTCTTTACAAGTGTCAGCTGTCGGCCATATTAGGCATTGTACGCTGACCGTATGGGGTTATATTTAAAAGCTTATAAAAGGGTTATATTGAAGGGGGTTAACAACAGATAAATTGATCATATATATAAAAGAAATTGCTTATTAACTTAATTACTAACCAAGAAGTTTTGGCCGGAAGGACTTGTATTAACGTCAAGAAAAGTCGATTGTTGCTGGTTAAATTCGTTAAAACATTTTATTTGTAGTAATTTTCGCTTGATTAATGTCAGATCTGCCGGTAAACAATGGGCCCACTCGTTTATTAGTTTCACATCACTTGTGCTGTACCTTGTTTTCAATTGGAGTAAACTTGGGATATGTTCGATATTTCCATGAAAAAGTTTTTGACTTTCACTTAATACTTAATGTTATAGGCTTTGAGATATATTTTTGAGTATCAGCAGCATCAAATATACGAATTTACAATTCTCTACAAATTAAACTGTTTTATGACGTCATCCCCGCAAAGGTCTTTTTTGCTGGGGTGGCGTCATAATATACTTAATTTTAATGGAATTACGGGAACGTCTAATTGAAAATTGGAATGGTGCAAATTGATGCTATCAGTGTCCCCGATAAGTATAAACAACTAAGAAATCCTCTTTACAATACCTTTACGGTATATTTCACGTTCCCAATACAAACAACCACATCCGACCTGGAAACGGATGGGTATGTCTAAATGCATGAAGGAACCAAAATAGAGAAGGTTGTTCAAGGCAACAGAAGCGAGCCTTGGTGACTTCTTGAGGTAGTCTTGATAATCCTATTATGTTAATTTTCTACTGATTACTTCTTATGTATCATATCGACCACCTTTTAATATGTCATAGGTTTTGTCAATTTAATGTCCTCGGTATGTACTGATTCAATAAAATTAAGCGTTCCATGAAATTGTGTTTGGGAATTTGTTTACTTTCCACTAGAAACCACGCCTTTTGAATACCTTTACAGGACACTTTCACGGCCCGTAGTCATTTTGTCAATGGACATTTTGATTTTGTTTATTGCCTTGCTTTAAATAACTTGACCACACAGTCTTTGTGTAGGAACATTATTTATATGATTGTAAAGAAAAAGTTATTACTTTCAAGTCTGTTTAGTAAACATAAAGCTTTTGGCCTTTCAACAACTTTGTATATTGAGTAGTTATTGAAAGCCTTTGATGCAATTTTCGAAAAATTGTGGCTATTTTCGATTTAGAGAGTGTTACAGCTGATTCGAATTGAATATCTGGAAATGGTGACTGTTCCACTAGTTTGAAAGTGTTTATGTCCAGTGATAATATATTGGTATTTTAGTATTTAATGAGTGTACGAGTGTATGCTATAAGCGGTGTTTGTCTAGCGGTAACGTTTCTATGAATCGTTACGGGGGTGGGGGGGGGGGTGAGGGGTCAAAGAATTGCTAAGAGGGCTCGCAGATCCGGGCATTAAAGTACTCAATGGAAAGAAATTGAGGATGAGAGAGCCAAGGGATTTTGCTTTTTATTTTACTGCAAAAGACATTGACATACTTTACTACTTGAACTTGTGTTGCTGGAACGTCTTAGTTAATCGGGGCAAAACGAAATACATGAAAAATGGGGGCAATACCAATGATGATTCGGTAAATAAACTTACATACATTTTCACACCTATGGTGATAAGAAAAAGTATGTAAACTATAACTCTCTATATCGAATAGATATTACTTCTTGTTATGACAATAAACATTGTAACAAACAAGGTATATCTTGGACATTGAGTGAATAACGCCGTATTTCTAATTAGTCCTACTATGTAATTCCTATTCTTCAGACCTGTTTGAAGTTGATAATGAATGGAATCAATTATATACTTCACTCGGGTGAGGCACTTACCCCCACTTACATAAGTACACTTTAAGGTACACATAAGTATACTTTTAATTGTGTAGTGTTCCACTCATAATCCACACTTTGCAGAAATTAGTCCTTAGATTGTTCGCAAATTCAAGTCTTGGGTGTGAGATATCGATATGATGTATTCTGATGTCGATCCTATAGAAGCTTTAATCATGCCTAAAATCTCGAAAGATCCATAAGGATATAATCAATTGAAATCTATAAATCGATTGCTGCTCAAAAATGCAGATATCCATCTCCACCAAAATAGCTTACGATGTTTGTGCTGAGTTGAATAGGTTCAACCTACATTTTGTAATAACGAATTCGGAGAAACACAATTATTTGCTTATTAATTTGGTTTTTGTAGCGTTTTGCGCCAACAACTCCATATACATTACCCTAAATTAATTCGCATGAAACGCATTTGAAACATAGGCATAATTTTATGTTAAAATCTTTTACATCTTCTATTGGCTGACATAGAATGTTTGAAATCGAAATACATGAACAAATGGGTGTATTTAATGAATCGCACAAAAAAAATACTACATTTTGCTTAACAGGTTGTAAATTTACGTTGAAATATATCTTTTTGCACTCTTTTTTTTAACACATAAAAATAATTAACATAGATCTAAATTGAAGATTTGACATAAGAAGAACATTGTACATTGTGTCGAAATTATTAAAATATGGCGAACAAATGGTTGTTAAAAATGTGTACAAGATATGTTGGAGATGTTTTGAGTTTATGAAAGTGCTTTAAGATGGGTGCAGTAATCAGATCGCCCTTGTTTCTTTTTGATTCCGTCAACTATAAAGGAATACCAGAAACTTTAACATTTACTTAATTGGAATATAATACAACTTAAAGTCGGTTCGTATTGTTCGTTAACAGACGTGATCACAAAAATAGAGTTCGCATGTTCTTGCTCAATCTTTCAATACGGTATGAAAAAGATAACAAAGGGCACTTTCCAAGTGATAAGAGTTTTAATTCAGCTATCCGAAGGAATTTTCGGAATGAAAATTTGATGTCCGGTTTGTCTTAAAGTTGTGTCAATAAGGAATAAAACAGTTGGGTTACAATTTATTTTTCTTCTTCTAAGCTATGGACAGACTAATAAACAATATATATTGCATTTTTAACTCATACATGTACACAAATTCGAATATCTAAACTGGTGCACAGTTCATGTTAACATTGCAATGCGTTAATGAATGCCGCTGATCAATCCGAATAATGACTCATTTGATTAGATAATAACGGAATTCCGTTCTTTGGGTGTTATCGTTAGAAAGACATCCTACATCATGATAGGTAGTGATATCCAGCTTGGTTTCTTTCAATTTTAAACGTTTTTATCTTATCTAAGGTGATAATAACTACTCCAATATGGAGGTTTGATTGACGTGCATGATGAACATGTTCAAGACGTAAATATTATTGACTTCATTCAGCAGACGATCAAAATCGACCAGACGACTTTTAACGAACAGTCGACATATGTCAACAGGTAAAAAGTTCAGCCATTTTGAAATACTATAATAATCAACGTGTGATGTTACACTTCACTTGCACCATTGATGTTTATATTTCTGGTATGTTTGAAATCTGTGAAGCAGACGATTTAAATGAAGTGTTTGGATCGAATATCATATATATGGACTCGATATTTCCCGCCTTAATCAATAATCTCCCAGGTTAATGATAATCCGTGTAACGTCATCATTTCCTTGCATTGTATTCTACAGAAGGAAAGAAACGACCACCTTTTCTTTACAAGGATAACAACTAAGATTCATGAGAGTCCTATCTATCAGCTGATCCGTGGTCAAGCCTCTTGGCATGGGTCTTTTTCACGCCTAACGTGCATAGAACCCACGACCTGCATTTGACGTGACCAAGATATTGACATCAATCCAACGCTATGCCCGACAGTTCTACATATTTCTTACAATCTTAACTATCAACACAGACTGATTCATCCAATTCATAAGTCTGTTGATTGTTTTCGTTTAATGATATTTGTTTCGATTACATTCGAATAACTAGACAACTGGTTCCACAAAAATGAAAGAGAGCTTCGGACTAGTTTTTAAGACAATTTCTAGTCATTCAAATCCATTAAAAATAGAAAAGTGAATATTAGTACAAATCAATGTTTAATCAAAGCAATTATAGCACTAATTGTTCCTGATCACTGATCCGGAGTTATAACCTGGTGCTATACTGAAAATCTTTTGTTTCTGTTAATTACCACTTCCTTGGATTGATCACCATGTGACTGTTTTCATTTTATTGTGGTTGTATCTGCCATCATCATACAATCTGTAGTGGCTGGTATACCATAAATACGTGCCGTTAATGCCAATGAAAGTCTGGTCCACTGCTACGCAAATAGAATGCTTTTACATTCTATAACTCAGGACAAAATTGAGTCTGAAAAGGGAACGTATTCACCTACTCATTTGGATTTTTCATCTTTGAATACTAGTGGTTCAGAGTTAATCTATGTTCTACTGGGGGTGCTAGTGCTCAGTCTACTCTGATTTCAGCTAATGTCTGTGCTTTCAATTGCACATTGCTTTTGTCTAAATAAGCTTGATCCAACACTCCACTCCAACAAGGTGAAATCGTTCTGAAAACATTTCGAGAAGAGAAATTAGTTCTGAAAGTAGCTCCAAGAAGTAGCGTTTTTCTGACATAAAGCCACGGTTAAAATATAGTTCTGAAATCTGGAAAATGTCGGACTGATGTTAGCAATGAGGGTAAAAGTGAGAGAGACTTTGTTTTCTGAAAGTAGATCACGAAGATGATTTTTTTTTGTATGTAGGTCACAGATTCGATCCGTCTGAAATAATCTAATCTTATCAAAATATGTCAGAGTTAATATAACCCAGTCGTATAACATTGCGGCAACATTTGAAACCTTGATAATTTGCTCGCTCCGACAGATTGATTTCGACAACACAATAAGATACTCTGAATGAGATGACGTTTAGCTCATCGTGAGATTATCTCGCTAAAAATCAACAGGGATGGATTTCTGACTGGGGTTATCTACACGTAAAATCTATGACGGTGAACCCCTTTTCAGTAATCTAAACCAATATTGTAATAGTAACTGATACGTGATATTAGTAGATATAGTAATAAGGTGTTGTATTTTAGTAATACTAGTTAATGACTGATGACTAGATACGACTAGTCTTTCTGTGTCAGTAGAACCTATCTTCGATACTATCTAGACCTACAAAGGCGACGCTCCACCTGTTGTGTTGAAGCATTCAAATGATCAAAACGGTTTCTGATTAAATAATCGTTGATGATGTAAAATATTTTGTTGTAATCAAATGGAAATCTTATGAAAATAAAGCTTGAATTTCACAAAAGAGTAACATTTAGCACCCTATTTGGATTCTTCAGCAGTAATTCTAATAAAGTTGAAAACTCCTCGAATATGATTAGTTAGTTAGTGACCACTAAGGGCTCCGAGTCTGTCGTATTGGCCCATTACTTCCTCAGACTTGGTGGATCACGTAAAGTATAGAGAAATTCTACATTGATTCCATTAATTGAGTTGTAGGCTACTGTTTTGACTTTCCGGTAGCTTTGGTCCTACGAAGTGGGGCAAAAATGAAATATGCTCTTCGAAAGAGCGAGGCTAATCGGCCGATATCAAAATGAATAGTGATACAATGCTGCATTAGTCCAATACGACGGAGAATAGCAGTACGTGTATTTTCAGCTACCTCTTGAAACTAGAGCCATGCATCTGAGTTTTGCTATTGCGCTGGAACGTACCACGTTTAATGAGTCAAACATTGGCATTTACCCTGATAGTGTTTGTCTGGTGTTTGTAAGATGTCTGTTGATACTAGATTACTTATATTACTGACCATACACCACCTGTTATTGTAATAGTACCATCTTTATTATCATACTCACCATGAATTGTATGTTCGTCACTATGATTGTATATATTAGTATACCATCACCCACTACCATACTAACAGGGCGTCTTAACCACAGACATTTCAAGGCTACATGTTTCAAATGCTTTTTTTTTTAATCCTGTGTGGTCTCAGACACGTCTAAAACAAGTTGCATATGACGGAGACCCCTTAAGCGCTTCGGTCAAATAAACTATTGGCTTTTTGGCTTTATTGTCTCTGAAAAGAACAGGGTTAACAAGACCGAGTCATACAGTGACATTGCTGTTCCTGAGGGATGAAATGTCTTGATTCCACAGTGAAATCAGTCCCCGAGTTGATGCCCTACTATCCAGATGGATAAATGAAATTGTTTCACTAACACTGTACCGTATTTACCATATATCCACTCATCAATAAGTTTAAGGGCTTGCATCCTTGTTCTAGTATCTTCTTGCTTTCACTGAATCATTAATACTTACGTTTTCAGTCTTTGATTATACGGTACCATACGTCATAAAGTAAGGACGATACGGTACTTGTAAATGAAGTGGTATGATTATAGAGCAACTAAAGTAAACACGTCAACCTATTATTTTTCTAAGTAAACATATTAAAGTAAGATTACCGCGAATGTCAACTATGACCCGATTGTTACCCAGTTTAATGATGTACTTGAACTAAGACCATTATCTCATCACATTGGATCGTTAACAATTACGCTTTTTGAATTTTCTTCTTGAGACGCAATTAAAAAAAACTTTGAGGGGCTAGGTCTTCAGGTTTTTTTTTCGTATCAAAATGTATGAAATCGTTACAAATTCTGGGAATTTATAATAAAGGATGTACGATGTTTTGTGATGCGAGGGGTAGCAGGAAAGCATCCACTGTTATTGTCTTGTTAATGTTTTACAGCGTCGACATGCTTACCTTTTCGATTCAGAAGATAAGGCGAGACGCTTCTAGACATTTTTAAGTAACCTAACAAAATCTGACTAAATGCAATGAACAACACTGCTTTATCTGCAAGCTACTTATTTTGGCATATACATAGGTGTACCATTTGGTTAAATTGTGTCTTGATTATATAGAAATGGCCTTCAGAAGTAATGGAAATGTATATAATAATATTTCTTCAAAAATATCTCGAACTAGTAATTTCTAATGCCCAGAAAAGACGACTCAAACGACTCTCAAACGCGGATAATTCTGTACACATGGATTTGAAGCCTCAAATTTCGACGGCGACCGATGAACACTATTACTGATTGGCTTAGCTTGGAGACTTAGGAACGATTGATAAAAAATCTCTTTACAGCATGTGGTTGGAAAATTTCATGTATATATTTTTTTGGATTATTTTAGTCAACAATGGAATAACTACAATTTTATATCAATTTTTATGTACATCTGTGAAGAATTATATCATCGAATTACAGGTTTTCCTCACATACATTTTTAAAAAATATAAGATCTTAATATATCCATTCTTATCCATTTTAAGCCGTGTGGGAATTTTTTACACGTTTTGAAACTTTTTGATGTTTTTCAAAATAAATTCCCTTCATTCAGTTTATCATTAGGTGAAATATATTTGAATATAGAAATGGTGGAAAGGATGTTTAAAAATTCCACTAAACAATAAACACCCGGTTAAATTTAATTCTTAAAGAAGTTGTAAAGTGGATTAAATTGTTTTCAAATTCGACTTCCTTCTGTTTTACATTATGGTTACTTTACTTTGTTTTTATCTCGTTATTACTGAGTTATTCTGTTTTTAAAGGGATTGTAAAGAGGTTTTGTAAAAAGATTATGTGTATCGGGGAGACTGATATCACCATTTTGCTTCATTCCAATTTTCAGTCAGACGTCTCTGAACCTGTAATTGCACTAAAACTAAGTGTTTGATGACGTCACTAATCGCGAAGGGCTTTATGTGATAAAACAAATAAATCATAACATCGTGTTATGTTACATCATAAATTTAAATTATCACATTATTTTATGTAATATATTGTTATACATCATAGTATCGTGTTATGTAACATGATATATTAAAATTATCACATTATTTTATGTAATATATTGTTATACATCATAGTATCGTGTTATGTAACATGATATATTAAAATTATCACATTGTTTTATGTAATATATTGTTATACATCATAGCATCGTGTTATGTAATATGATATATTAAAATTATCACATTATTTTATGTAATATATTGTTATACATCATAGTATCGTGTTATGTAACATGATATATTAAAATTATCACATTATTTTATGTAATATATTGTTATACATCATAGTATCGTGTTATGTAACATGATATATTAAAATTATCACATTGTTTTATGTAACATATTGTTATACATCATAGCATCGTGATAGATCTAAACTATCACATTGTTTTATTAACATGTTATACATCATAGCATCGTGTAATGTATCATGATATAACATTACATTACATTACATCATGTTTTGTAACACGATATCACATTGTCGTGTGTAACACTTATACATTATAACATTGCGTTATATTATATGATATATTTCATAGTAAACTAAAAACAATCAGTACATAACAGATACTATACTTCTCGCCCATCGGGCGAGTTATTTTTTCTAATTTCAGATCAGAATAAGAACAGAAGAAAACCCAATATCAAGACCCTTAATCCTAATTTCTAAATAAAGTGTCTGCTCCACCCTAGGCCTGTACATTTGGGAGAATCAAACCCTCCCTTCCCCGAAATATAACTATATTATCGTATGTAACAGTTTTACACACTATAACATTGTGTTATGTCTATCCAAGTCTCTGTTCTCAGTATATTACAACAGGAAACACATTAATAAAACAGAACAGTAGGTATCTGACTGGTTTATACAAAGATTATTAGTTCTGATTTTCTCTGAAGGTGGTTTACTGTTTATATGAACCAGTCTATTTTTACTCATAATTATACCGATTTAAAAACATAATCATTAAGTAAGTTCATTTTTAGAATAATTTGATTTAGATTTAGATTTTGACGTCTTAATTGCTTTTCATACCACTGTTTTGCTTATCTTTTTAATGCATCAATGAAATGTTCAAAATCCGTATATCTTAGATTTGGTAATATGAACCTAATTGAGTATTACACGAATCTCACTTATTGCAACAGTAACAATTTTTAACCGTCTAAATGCAACAGACAAAATAAGTTTCATACATGTTGGCTATAACCAGCATGTCCGTTATCGAATAGTATATAAAATTTTTGAACCTATCTAAAATTACCACAAATATCGTTACATTAAGGCTGATAAGGAGTAGTTTTTCAGTCAAAATCTTTTCATTAATTTCGACAATGAGTGCCAGATTCTCTATTTACATAATGAATACAAGAAGGCATAAAAACGTTCTTTTAGAATACGAAAAAATTGAAGAAAACGTGAACGTTATGGGTTTAGTTTATAGTAAGAGAGAAAGAGTTTGTTGAAAGAAGTCTATAGTATCTTGAGTAGTTGTGTTATTGCAGACCGCAATAATAGCATGATATATAGACAGTAGACATAATACATCAACACCTAGTCTAACTAGACATATATAACCTTACAACAGACATCATTATTATCAGCATATTTACAGCATCATCCTAGTCTTAATTTAGGAGCCAGTCTGAAAATTGCATCATGCTGATTAATGTATAAATCATACCTTCCTGGTAAATTATGAAAATCACACCCAACTGGTAATTTTGAGAATTATGCTCAATTTCAGTATTGCGCTTTCTTCGTAAGAAAATTTATTTTTCGGGTTAATTTTTGAATTTACTTACCTGGTAAATTGAAAATCATGTCTGCCTGGTAAATTTGGACATAGTATCCAACTGGTCAATTTGGAAATAATCATGTAAATTTTGAAATCATATCTACAGAGTAGATTTTGAATTCAAAATGTAAATCTTGAAATTATAATGTAAATTTAGAAATCAAAATGTAAATTTTGAAATCAAAATGTAAATTTTGAAATCAAAATGTAAATCTTGAAATTATAATGTAAATTTAGAAATCAAAATGTAAATCTTGAAATTATAATGTAAATTTAGAAATCAAAATGTAAATCTTGAAATCAAAATGTAAATTTTGAAATTATGTCGACCTGTTTCTGGTAAATGAGGAATTCTACAAACCTGATAAATGCAAATCCCTCAGCTTGCTGAATTCATACAATGGATACTTCTTCAAATACTTTCTTTTTTGAGTTGCAAGTTATCATATATTTCAACAATCGTCAAACTTCTTAAGTTTGAAATCCATGATTCGTAAAAAAAATGTTCAGTCGTTCTCTATTTTTCTTAATAATTCATATATTGAAGGCCTCCCACCAATTATCCATTTCACAGGAGTTCATATTTATATAAAAGATTACATCTAGCGTATGAAATCGCCTTTCATTGAAAACCTGTAGTTATTTGTTACATGGTACGATGTTATATGTACCC
The DNA here is from genome assembly GCF_000327385.1 of Lottia gigantea. Lineage (NCBI taxonomy): Eukaryota > Metazoa > Mollusca > Gastropoda > Lottiidae > Lottia > Lottia gigantea. The sequence goes on from NW_008709190.1 coordinate 1,988,817, forward strand.
TGTAGGGCGGCTGTCAGAGCCCTAAGATCAGGTATCCTTTATAGGCAGGTACAAAATGTTCTATCTGTTCCCAATAACCCTTTTATTCATAGCTTTACAATGATATACATGTAGATAATTTGTCCCCTATAGAAATACCTAAGTAATAGCGTGCTTGGTGTTACAAATATGTGATTTTTTACTCAAAAAGAAGAGATTTTCTTACATGCATTCAAGACACTTATCATATTTCTACCTCTTAAGTAGAGTCAACTATTTTTTGATGTTGGTAAATACACAATTGTTTATTTGGGTGTAGTTTCAAAGAAATTCTAAATTTTGAAATTTCAAGCATAATTTTAGGTGGTGACAGTCGCTCGGTGTTACAAATACATTTTTTAACGAAAATGTGGTGTTTTCTCATTATCAAAATCCGACCTTAAAGAAGTTTGATACAATGCGTCTGATTTTATTTTTTAGATTATTAGTTGGCATAAGGAATGATTTTCAAATTGTATTGAAATTTCGACAAGGTCCACGTTTAAGTAGTGTTTTGGTGTGGTATTAAAGAAATTGCAAATTTCATAAAGCATAATTACGAATATTAAAAGGGCGCTTGGTGTTGCAAATAGGTGAATTCTGGTCGAATGTAAGTGATCATTTTACACGTATTCGCGACAGTATAAGATTCGATCCACACTTTGAAATAGAGAATATTTTTTTATAGATAATTACTTGATTGTGTATGTGAATAAGGTCTCAGGCTTAATTTTTCAAAATTTCAAACATAACCCGGGATAATGATAGGTCGCTTGACGTTGCAAATTTGTGATTTTTGATCTAAAGTAAGGGATTTTTTTTATAGGTATACAAGTCCAACAGTCCAACTTTTATGTAAATTCATAATTTTGATGTAGGTAATTACTGGATTGTTTATGAGGTTGGAGTGTCGAAAGGTCTGTAGATTTGATATTCGGGAGTATAAGATGTTTGAAACACTAGATATAATTTGCATAGTAATATGCCAAAGTAATGCATCGGTAATCGCCACCCGAAACTGCAGAAAAAGTTGTATATACTTCGTAAGTAAAGGAATCTAGATATTGACTTCGTTATTAACAGACGTAGTAAAAAAATCCCTGAAAATACATTGAGAATTTGAACAGATACAAGAAACTAAATTAAATGAAGTTTTACGTCCCATCTATCCGGTTCTTATGACTCCCTGCTATACTGAGCATGTATGTGGGGGGGGGGGGGGGGGGGGTTTTTCC
>NW_008709190.1:1990119-1993871 GCF_000327385.1 Lottia gigantea
GAGATCTACTGGAATCGGACCGCGCACCCNCTAAATATACAAAACATAACGAAAACATAGTACATGTATATGTACAGGCAATTTCTTGGTGGTTTGATGGTACAGACATTTCTCGGCAATCAACCTTTTAATAGCAAATGTGAATTTAAACTATGTAAAAGTTTTTATCGTAGTGTATTATCTTTCTATACAGGTGAATGGGGTATATTATATTAAATAGAATAGGTCATCGTAAACATAGGTCGAGCATTGTTTAAGGTTAATTCCTCGTTGAATAACAACCATCTAGAATTTCTTTCATACATAACAAGCATGTGAGATTAAAGTTGGATCGTCCCACTTGCTAACGTTTGCTTCCAGTGTATAATGATATATTACTAGGATTTGGTTGGGTGATTATGTGCTGTTGTTAGTTTGGTGGATCTGGTTGGATCAATTGACGTGGCGGTGAAATTGGTTCTGGGTGGTGTGGCGTTACTCGATCTTCTCCATTCTTCCAAACTTATCGTGTTCATGGAAATTCTTGTTGATTGATACTGATAGTTGAATGTTTGTCGTGGGTTTGGTTTGGTTAGATTAGTTTATCTGTTAACTGTTGGAAAACTGGAAAGACTGAAAAGAAAAGAAACAGAGAATGTGAGAAAAAAGAAGAAAAGGCGGAAAAATCTTTCAACATAGATAAGAAGAAAAAGATGTTCTCAGGACACCATTCTTCACACCTTATACCTTTCTGCGACTAGGTCTGTCAACTTAAAAAGTCCTCGTGTTGTGTTGCAGGTGATTACTGTTGTTTGAATTACCCCCATTGGACTACCAATATTATTGCAGTAGATAATCCAACTTTAAGATATGTGTGGACTAAGAAGTGTATTTTTTTAATGCTTTGAACACGTAAATGTGGATATAATTCGGTAAAAGCCCAAGAATATATATTAATGAGCATGGCACGTATATTTCTTCGTGATTATTTACTAAATGGATTCTACATGTTTTTACAATCTTTTAGATAAGTGAATATCTATCATATTACTTCATTCATGTTTCAAAGTGTTTTTTAAGACAATTTGTGTATGTCTATTTGCATATATTCAAGCTTACTGACCATAAAAATCTGTCCACCCCAATTTCTTCTATCTGTTAGTTTCCATGATAAATTTTGAGGGATGTGGCTTTCAGTTGAATGCTACCCTCCTCTTATAAAATCAGTCTAGAAGTATTAAATTTATTGAAAGTCTATGGTAAACGGGTGTTCAATTCAGTGGACCAAAAATGTTTCAGAAAGTAAAAATGAAAACTTTTGAAAGTTTTTCTGAAAGGGTACAAAACAATGGAGAATCATGTTTACGACATACCATTATAAAATCCAGTGTTTCAGAAAAATCAATGTATCATTAAAAAGTCAAAAGTGTTAAAAAAAACGTGTTCAGAAAAGTCAAAAGAAACGAGTGTTCAGAAAAGTCAATAGAAGACTTAATGTATCAGAAAAAAGTCAAAAGAGTGTTCAGACAAAATCAAAATGGAAAGGGAATTCAGGAAGTCAAAAGAAAAGAGGCTCCAGAAAAGTCAAAAGAAATGAGTGTTTCAGAATAGTCAAAAGAGAAAAGAAATAGTCTCCAGAAAAGTCAACATAGAAAGGGAATTCAGAAAGTGTAAAGAAATGTGCTCAGAAACGTCAGAAATAAAGAGTGTTTCAGAAAAGATAGAAGAGAAAAATAAGTCAGAAAAGCACTCTATTCACCTTAGTTACACTGAATGTTTTGAAATGACCATATGTAACATATTGAAACTTATAATATCATATAACACTCTAGTTTTTGTATTATCACGTTGAAAGATATTTCCATGTACTGATTGTTTACTTCTGAAATTGCCCTGTACCAGGTTGGTTATTTGAAATAAGAACAGTGTGAAATGAGTTGCAGTAACCCAGTTCTGTCATCTGCCTGATTGATTCTTTTAGTAATGAATAGGTAACTGTAGCGCCGTAGTTCAACCACTAATCATAATTTTAAGAGAGAAAGCATAAAATGAATCAAAATTTCACCTGGAGCTGCGGTAACCCAGTTCTGCCATGTAACATACTAGGTTTGATTGACTTGGACAGCTGTCAACACTTCGCAAAAAAACTACCGGTTCTTTTGGGCCCAGTTCTATCAACCGCTCCAACTGAGCTCTTAACAACAGGTTGCATTATTTGCAAGGATCACATATTTTAATCAACAGTTGATTGAATGTAGTACAGTTTGCTTTAAGTTCCTGTCCGTATTCTGACCACAGGCAACTGCGATTGTACCCAACACTGGATTTGCAGTAACTATTCATGTTAGATGTTTTAGATGTGGTTTACAGTTGAAGCGGACAATTCTTTTGAAGATCGAATATCAACTAAAAGTAGACAAGCGTTTCTCGGTACTTCTTCTGTGATAAATGTGAATTGCCGTCAGTTTTTTTGAGAACCAAAATTTGTCTGGCATAAATTGGTCATCAATATTGAAGTGCAGTGATCACCAAGAGTATTGTAAAGGGTTACTTGGTAACTTCAAATCCTGTTAGTCGGTCAGTACTAGTAGATGGAAATCTATCTGGTTTGGCGGAATGCTCAGTATGTTAATAATACCATAACTTTGATTTCATCTTTTCACAAGTCTTGGAAGTTTGTCAGTTGTGAGTTAATTTGATAGTATTGTGGTGTGTCGATGTAGGCTAGTCTACATACCAATATCATACCTATAAAATAAATACAATTGGATCTACTTAGTAATATTTATTTATCTCGTTTTTAACCAATGCGTCTGGCAGATCATCACGATGGTCTTCAATTCAAGTGTCATTGGTTTTTGGTGCCCTCACACTATAGCGAATACCAGTTGCGTATGGTTCACACAATGGCAAATACCAGTTGCGTATGGTTCACACAATGGCAAATACCAGTTGCGTATGGTTCAAATTTTCTATACTTTGCTGTTCGTTATGGGGATTGTATATCTTTGATTTCAAGTACTCCAATGGACAGTATTCATAAGTTGATGATGCAGTAGCAAAGTTACACCAAGTCATATATTGCTGAAATCGTACTCAAACACTTAAGTGAAAAACGTTTTCATCGGTTTCTGCAACGTTTAGAACGATGATGTGCTCTGACCGTTGTTTTACGAATTACGTTAACGTACTTCAATTTGCAATGTTAATGTGTTGCAATCGTTACACAACATCATTATGCAATTTCTAACATTAATGCTATTTCAAGTGAGTGTTATTATAGCTAGGGTGTTGCTGTTAAAATAAATTGGTTAAAAAATCCAAGTGCTCTAAATATGTGCCTACTTAATCTGCAGTAATGATTATGATGAAGTAATTCAATTAGAAAACCTCGACAGACTTTGATGTAGTTTACGTGAAATATTATAAATATTGATATTAAACTTCCGGTGTTCAGTCATGCAGTCAATACTTCATTATCCAAGCACTACTTTATATAATATACAACATGCTTGCAGTATCGATCATTGAGGAATTAGCTGACTTTGCCATAGTTAACATGATAGAATACTTGTTCTTGCAGTAATTTTTATATCGAAGTAATTGGAACAAATTCAATAAGTAATTCGTGTATTAATTTTTTATATATAGTTATACCAAATTACAAATTTATTCCATGTATTTAAAAGACGTTTATTCGATTATAAATGCAACTGTCCCCCCAAATATGATCTTCTCGGGCAGTGACCGAAAAAACCTCGGGCAGACGAGTG
>NW_008709190.1:1993921-2053174 GCF_000327385.1 Lottia gigantea
TCTGAAATAAATTCCAACCAATCAAATGCTCTCTTAAGATAACTGCAATATTTGTCTATCGCTTCCAACGTTTCTTAGATACAAGTTTACATTAAGTATTGTACTGTACTGTTAATAGGGGAAAGTGGGGCTGGGGGTCTGATTAGATAAGTTTGACTGCACCATATTTTAGAAATCGCCTTAGAACCTTGGATTACTATCCTTGGTGGAGAACCCCACTATCAAAATAAATATATTTGTAGTTGCTATATGAATGAAAAACCAGTATGTTTCTTGAAAGAATGACAAAATTCACGAAAGGTTAGCGAACTTTGAATTTGATGTGATTGTTGGATATTATGTGTTAACTACTACATAATGTTAACGAATACTCCCTGTACTCTTTTGTTGACATCATTAATGATAGGAGGTCAGTCATGTAATAAAGGACAGTGATACTGACCATGCTGTAGCATTTGGGGATGTTTTTTCAATAGAAGGATATTGATAAAAGACATCACCTCTGCCAGCATTTCATTAAGCTGTGGCGTTTCTAGGCACATTAGGTGAAGGGGTCGAGCAGGGACCACACAATTTTCAATAGCCGGGCCAACTTTTTTTCTGCAAGAGCTATGCACCCTGACCTCTTTTCTAACAATTTTATTATATGAATTGAATACGTTTCTGCCCCCAAATATGTATCAGAATGAACCAAACCAACTCTATATTTCGCAAATTTTCTTGGGGAGAAGCCTCTCAGACGCTCCATGGGTGCCTAGAGCCTACGGTGAGTCAAAAGAGCTGTCGTTATAAAGCCTTGATAGTTTTTGGAGGCTGGCACTGAGATTCAAGCAAATAAAACACTGTGTAAAACTTATTATATCCCTTAAACACAATTTAAACCAAACACACACAAGTATATAATGTTGTAGCTTTGATTTAGGATCAAAATATATACCCGTATTACAAACGATATCTAAACGACGTCATAAGTCTTCTTTACGTTTTACTTTGACTTTTGTTTTTTGTAATACCTTTTTATCAATCTTAAATCCGACATTTAAAAATCAGTAATTGATTGATAATATAGATAAAAACGTACAGGTCAATGAGATATGTCCAAGTTTAATGTGCTCGTAAAACTGATAACGAATTGGAAAAAAATCCTTTCAATATGATTTGATTTACATGTAGGATATTCGATCTGTGTTGTCATGCTCACGACAAGGATTACTGTGGGTTTTGGAGTAATTTTATCTCAGGAAGGTATGTATTAAAAGGGAGCTATAATCTAGATGTGAATTAGCTTCCACGAGGGCCTCTCCCTCACAATCCACCTTAATGTTTTCTTCATGCTTTTATGATAATAGTGGTGACGTCAAAAGAGGTTTTCTAGATCTAATTAATGTTAATGGGGAACAATATAGTTTCTCTTTGCAATTTCACATTTACGTTTTTCATGTCATTTCGGAATGGTTATGTGTCACTATTGCATAAATATGCCATTTTGTAAAGTTTTGACCAATTTCCGTAATTTTTAAGTCTTCAGACTTAACTAAAATTTGCTGTCACAAAGAGAACTCCAAAATGATTAATTCAAATCATGAAATGACCTCAAAATTTCCACCCCCTCCTTTTATGTCTACCCAAGAGCTGACTTATCATCCTTCAGATATGCCACGGCGCCTTCATTAATATTTTAATTACCTTCTGGTTTGTTATTGTGGTTTCATACCAAAGTTTACTATCTGCATATACAATAGAGACAACTAATATATAATATGTGATATATGTACGTACTATGAGTGCAACGGTAGACAAACCTTAGCTTTTAGCTCAGTACACTGCACCACTTCCCGGTTCTAAAACCAGAGGTCGTCAATATTAATGGGCTGTGTACCGATAAAACAATCTAGTTTGCAAAATTCCAGAATAGATAGTAGTACGATAGCAAACCATTCTCGGCTTCATAGTTGGAAATATGTAAACCCATATTAGTATATTCATTGACAAACTTCCGATTTGCAAGCTGTTTGTAAGTCGTGTCTCATACCTTATACGACATTCGCAGTTGTTAGAAAGGGAGATCTTGCTAACTTCTTGTTCAGTAGCGTTTCTACTGTCCAGCTTTTACTCCCTAAATCCCCCTTTTACCCCTTTATGCCCTCTCCACCAATAGATTCCTAGCAACGCAACTGTTATTGAGAAGCTATTTCTAGTTGTGCACATACAGTGTAAATACATAACCTTCCACGTTGATGCAATATGCCCTTAAAATGCAGTATGTTTTCTTTAAATCTTGAAAGTTCCAATTGAATATCAATTTGTTTTGATTCGATGTATGTGATTTTGTGTACTACTATAGAAACCAGCGAGGCAATTAATGCTAAATAAAAGACTAATAACTTGGTGATATTGTCAGTCATGAACGTAGTTCTTTAGATGTGAACCATAAAATATTATCTTTAGACCCAGTATCTATTAATTAACTTCTAATCTAAAGAATTGGCTCATTATTGTCAATACCACAACAATCTAGATTTACATACAACTAGAGCTTGGAGTTTAGTCAGATGAGACTTTTGTTGTATTCGTTGTCGCTGTCTACATTTTAGTCTAGTCAGATTAAGACATGAGATCCAGTTTTCAATGTGTCAACTCCAAGTTGCATCAGAGGCAAGTTATAGATTTGTCAGATGAGACGTTTTGTAACTTTAACGTTCGTATATAACATGTTACAATTTAGCTTCAAGATATTATATGTCAGATGGGTCAATATGCCGAGCACACATGCAGTTCTGTCAGATGAGTCATTTCGTTTTTGTCACTTTTGGCAATGGAAGATGGAAAAATTTGCGGAGTACGCCTTCAGGTATATCAGATGAGACGTTGTGTTACTTTCACTTCTAAATATTTTAGCTAAGGTATTTGCTGAATACACTTCCAGATTTACTAGATGAGACAACTGGCTGTTGACAATTCAAGATTTATGAGACTTTTTGATATTTACACTTATAAATATGTCAGATGAGACTTTTTGCTATTTACATGTCCATATATCTCGCATGAGAGCACTCTACATTTCCAAGTAATTATGCCGGGTGAAACTGTTTTGAAATTATTTTATACTTACAAATATGTCAGATGAGACTCTTTGCTATTTATACTCACAAATATATACTTACAAATATGTCAGATGAGACTCTATGCTTTTAATACTTACAAATATGCCAGATGAGACTGTTATATACACTTACAAAATATATGTCAGATGAGATTGTTGCTATATACACTTACAACTATATCAGATGAGACCCTTTGCTGTTTACACTTATATCAAGTTGACACAGATAATTATGTTAGACTAGACATTGTGCTTTCGGTGATGGGAGTCTTTTAAATTTTCTGTGTGAAATTAGAAGAGTAGGTATTTGATGCTTTTTATTAGCTAAGATTTTTTCATTAGCTTACCTTCGATATTCTACTTGGACCAGGAAAGAATGAGAATTGCTTAAAATGAGAGTCTTTGCAAAGACTGGATATATAGTACATTTTAAAGTACGTTCCTTTTCATTGAACAAGCTGACTGTACGATTCTCTTCAAGTTAAAAATAGAAACAAAAACAAAAACAACAAATTTCTATGCTGACACTAATGGATTGAATTAAGTTATTTTTATGTTACATTTTCATATTGAGAATATACCTAGACTTTCTTCTGAATGAAATATCAACATCTTTACGTTATGTGTATTTCTAAATAGCGAAATATAACATATGCACATTGATTAAATGTATTGTTATATTCATGTCCAAGAGGTAGTATAAGTAAATATTGTTACATTCTTATACTTTTGTCTGTATGTTAGACATGGTTATGTTATGTCTACATGTTGGTTTATACTTATGTTAGTGTCTGTATGTTAATTTATGCTTATGTTAATGCATGAAGCAGTGCTTGATAAACTTTCTAATGCTTATGTTACAGATTACGTATTATGTCATGTCATGTCTACATGTTTATTATATGCTTATGTTAATGTCTGGGTGTTTCAATGTGATATAAACAATTTAACATTTTACGTATGTTTACAGCTAAGACATTAGATAACGTTATGTTATGTCTACATTTTCTATAAATGCTTATGTTAATGTCTGAACGTTGCAATGTGTCATAGACATTTCAACGTAAGACTTATGTTTACTGCTTAGACTTGGATAACTTTATGTTATGTCTACATTTCTATGTATGCTTTTGTTAACGTATCATATGATTAAGATATAAGAGAACATCATGTGAAAATTATCATTCAGTCCTACTTTAAACTGACTGTGCATTAGTGCAGACTACAGACGTGGTGCAGTCTATTTTGTTAATAAATATAACATAACAGTCAATATACGCACAAGAGAAGTAAAATATGAATAGTATAGCAATGAATGATAATGTTATAACCATTTATTTGACCATATCTTTAAACGTGTGAACTCGTCATTGTAGTAAGTTAATCCTTCATTCAGTCAGAAAGGAAAAATCTTCTCGCTCGTACAATAAACCACATAGCTTTGTTACTGGGATAAAATGTATGAAGCCTAAAGCCAAAAGGAAAATATAGCAAATGTGAAGTCTTTTGTTAAGTAGACCGTCCCATGTATTGAAAACAGCAGCGAATGAGACGAAGCGACGTGAAAAGCTCGACACCTTTAAGTGTATTCAATAGTATTCGTTCGTTCGTCTAAAAGAGGCTTGAGGGCTATTTGACGGCTCAATGCAGATATCATGGACCAAATACACATTACCTGCTCGCTACAAGACTTAGTTAGATAGTGTTCTATGCTGGATTTTAAACGAAAACAGTATTTCTGATCAATTTCGAAACGGGATCAAGGATATAGCCGAAATATTTGGATAGAGGTAAGGTTTAAATAGGATTCAATTAAATATTAGATAATATCTCAAATGACACGAAATTTAGAAATATCGAACAAATCTAGAGGATATTTATTGATAAAAATCAGCGATTCTTTCACTTGATATAGCCGTTAGATCAATGAAGTAATTTCTATAGTAAATTGTTTAAACTTGGTTATTCCATTTTCACAACTTCTACACTAGACCTGCAAAGCTTTTATTATTAGTGTTAGGTACTCACACCGTTAGGACTACATGCTTGTGATTATTCACGTTATTTTATGGAACATTTTTGATAATGGATTAGTACTTTTATGGTAAGTACGGGATTTTTCATACGACGTTCCAATTTTACGACTTAAGTTGTCCTCCAAAGCTTTTATTTCACAACATTACTACATGCTTGTGATTTATTGACTTTATTTCACGTTCACATTTTTTGATAAGGGATTAGTACTTAAATAACAAAATTTCGTATTTTGAATATCAAACAATTTTAAGTTCTTATCAAAATTGGTGACAACATTGATGCTAAATCGATTGTACATTATTTTGATCAAAATGGTGGACTGACGCTTGTAAGTTCTGAACTTTTAAGAGTAATTTGACTGGATAATATTACAAAATTGTCCACCATCGAAGTTCTTGTGGATTTACTTCTGTTCTATTTGATTCGCAATTTCTGAACTTATAATGGAGATTTCTTTTTCGCAATAACGAGTTCTCAAAATGAGTACTAAGAATTTTGGTCTTCCGGCTATTCAGGTTCGATCCCGGCGACTTGCCCGTTCGAGGGGCTCATTTCTGGAAATAAGACATAAATCTCCCTTCCATTCCGTTTAGAAGTCATTTTATATATTAGTTAAGTTAAAAACTTTGGATGGAACTAATGCCATACCATAATGCTTCAAATAGGATTAGTCTGTACTTTGATAAATTAGTATGTTAGGAAATTCAAAATTTTTCATGCAAGCTAATCTCATTTTCTAATTGGATTACAATTAAATTGGTAATATTCTTTAAATGAAATGAAAATGTGTTATGATTCAGTGAAAAAGAAAGGTGTTATGAACGACGACCGGTACACCAGAGTGATAGCCATCTCAGCCATCAAGTTTTAAAAACTCTCAAATGCGTGAGGTTGAAATCATTTGTACATGATGCTTTCATACTATCATATACGCAGTTATAAATTATGCACCCATTTCGTTTGATAATTAACTTAATTGTTTTCACATCATTATTTTCAAAGTATAAGTTTTTTAATTCCCGTACAAATGCTTTTAATATAACGAATTAGAGACTATTAAATTATGTACACACGAAGTGTAGAAATCATATTTATTTTGAGAGTGACGTGAAAAATATACTTATATTTCAACACCGCCATTAATAATGCCGATTTTCATAACGATAACTAAAATTAAATCGCACCCCACGCCGCCAAGATCATATGTTAAGTATTAAAAATGCTCTTAAAGTAGGATTGTCTACTATCTTATAACCCATACGTTGAGATATATGACGAAATTTATTCAAATGAAATGAGTTTACGTCTTTTTTAATTATTACCCTTACAGGACCCTTAATCGATTGCATTTACACCCTTGCCCCTTTAATTCCTTATTCGTTATTTTTCTTTTCGGTTTTCACTGCAATCTTTGTCATGTCGGAGAACATAGACTAACTGAATAGAAAGTCTTAAAAAATTGCTCAAAAATTTCATGCTTGCCTACAAAAGTGCCTCATTACCCCAAAAAATTTCCAAATTACCCCCAGGTTGAAAACCTTTGATTTGGAAATTAAGTGGTAACACTTAGACTAAACTATAAGATATGGTAATTCTGGCAATTCACATTTTGTTTATAGGCTTCACGGTTTCAGAGTCCCTTTAAAGTATGTTTTCAAAATAATCAAGGTTAGCACAAATAAAAGCAGAACATGTGCATTAGTAAAAATTGTGTATCACGTAGAAGGTTCAATATGTATGCTATCAAACCATGATTTGCGTACTCTATTCGAGTTTGGTTGTACTGTATTGGTAGAAAATGCCCCTTTAATACACATTTTAACACATGTACGTTAAATTTGTATGAGATGTGCAATCTCGTATTTAGAACACGTAAAGTATAGCGAAAGGTGACCACTTACACGTGAGAGACGGAAATGGAGGCTCATCTTTGGATTTGAAAACATTTCTGGCTCGCTAATGAGCGTGCGGTTAAAAAAATAAGAACTAAAGTGAAAGAGTATGGCCATTATATAAGAAAGCGTAGAATCTAGTTACGGTCAATATATAGAATAAAATACCAAAGTTGCTTAATTCTAAGTGAACTGAATTAGTGAGATTGGAAATTGTCAGCTATCTTAGATAGACAGAAGTGTTCGATTTAGATGCATGTTGAAAGTATGAAAAATGGTTAATTTAGGATATTATTAGAAAGTGCAGTTGTGTACGTTAGTCGTCCATATAAGACGATAAACCCACACCCCTTGTACTGAAACGCTATACGCGTGACACTCACTGATACTAATCGAAAAAGAGCAAGCTAATACCTTTACTCTTGATAAAAATGTCCCCCATAGTACACTTCATGGCGTTATTCAGTTTCATTGGTTCTATCTGAAGCTAAAACGTAGGACCCAATATAATCGGCATACTGTATAGGAAATATATCGGGTGGCTCATAAAAAATGATCACACCCTTCATTGAGGTCAAAATTCTTAGCTTCGATATTTCACAATTAATATTGAAATGAAAAGTGTTATCGTTTTTTTTGGACCACCTTATATAACGGTGATGTAAATCTGACTAAAGTCGATTATCAATGTTAAAGGTGAAAAACGAGAGAGAAAAAATGACACAGTGACATGTAATTTGTAACAGAGAAAAAATGTTCTCACCATGTTGTTACATAGAAAAATAATTAGCCCGGAATGTTATTTTTTACTATTAAAATAACAAGGTTTTATAGCGTTGACAGGCAACTTGTCAAACAGTCCACTTTTCAAATCTCCAGTGGCCAAATCAAATATTTAGAAACGTTCTAAATTAGTTGATTTTCCAGAAATGGAAGATTTCGATAAAGATTTTTACGTCAAAGTTGTCAATCGCTGGTCGGGAATCGAAGATAAAAAAATTCCATTAGAAATCTCGTGTAAGTCGGAGGTAACCTAGTCTCGAAAGTTACGATTTTTATCAAAGGCAAGTGAAGAGAGGATTAGAAGGCTATCGAAAACATCTTCATTCACCGTCCACTAGGGATTAGCGAAAATCTTATATCAAATGAAATACAAGACTTCAAGTTATACTGTATTTTCGTATACCCATATCTTGGTAACAACGCTAGTCGACATTACAAAAGGAAAGGAAAGAAAATCGGTTTTAGAAAGCGAAATGAAATTGTGCTGATTGGGCTAATGAAGCTAACAAATTTTGCAAGCGGCAGCGGCATGGCATTAGCCTACTCTTTTTCGATTTCCAACTGTCGATGGATCTTTAACGTATATCACAGATGACGATTTAAGATGGCCGGATGTTGAATTTTAATTGTAAAAAGTGACACGGATGCTAAAATATATCTCTATCATAAAAGTAAACTAAAAGTTTTTCATCTGCTATAGAAAGTCGTCGTTTTTCTCACTCTTAATATCAATGGTATTTATTCAGTACAGCCGCGAGTGAGTTACTGTTAACCTCTATATAGTCACTGTTAACTTCCGTAGAGTGTTTGGCCCATGGTGAAGCATATTTGAGATCTTCTATCAAATACATACGTTTTAGTTACATGGACACCTAAAACTAAAAATCAAAATATTAGACTGGTTTCCTTTTAATGACAAATAGCAGGCTAATGTTTTATGCCCTCGAACGTTTTAGATGTAAAGCTTTCAAAAATTTTGTTAAAAGAAAGTGCTTGTTGCTTTTGTGTGCTGTTGCAACCAAAATTGACTTGTCAGATAAAAGTGTATCTATGATCGAGTACTTTATACCTCTCTGTAATTATGCTTATCAACTCATTTACAATTGTATACGTAGCTTAAGATTGATTTTAATTTAATATTTAATATCTCTATGGCTTAATGGTACGTTTTTTTTTGTTCTTTCAGAAATGCTGAACTGATGGAGGGTGGCTATTTGATGGATATTTAGTAAATTTTACACCCTTTTAAAACAACCATGGCATTTCGGAATAGTATTTATGTGTTTCTTTTTATATTTGTGCCCGTTTTCGGGAGTTTGTTAGTGGATCAACGTGAAATTAAAGTGAATGTGGGTCGTTTTGTGCATCTCGAACGCCAGGATTTAGTATTTGTACGGATTGGACGTGATGAGGAATGCCGAGTGGAGGTGGTAAATAATGACCCTATCACACAAAGGGTTGGACACATCGAGCCCACGGTAAGCTTCATTCAATTTGAACCCCAAACCTTTTTTTCCACCCGCCAGCTTTATGCACCAGTAACAAAAGATCTCTAATTTAACTCCCAACCTATTGTTCCTCGTGCATCACTCCTTGAAACTGTCAAAATTGAAACACTTTAAAGACGTGGTCATTATCTACAGAACACAACTGAATCCAACCCACTTGAGGTTCACAATGGCTCATAATTAAGTCATTAATATTTATTGATTTAAAATGCTTGACAAGGTGTTTGACAAATTAATTACTTATTGTTTGACACGATGCTATACAAATTAATTAAAGTAATTGCAATACAATTAACTCCATGTGCATTGTCTTAAAGGACTTTTTGACGATGTATTGGATTATTTTGTCCCTGAAATGTATAGGACACGATGGTAATTTAGTTTTTTAGAAAAACATATTATCGTATGTCTTTAATGAAAAGTTTAGCTGGAAAAGGAACGTATGATAATTCTGCATCATCATTTGGGTGAAAGCTATTTTAATTGCCAAAATCACGATAATGAGTGATCCATTGAATCCAAATTTAAAATGGCCGAAATTACAACCCAATGAGTAGCAAAGAGGAACTTTAGAACATGGCTTCTTATCAGAGGAACTAACTGGTGAATATGCATTCAAATTGCATAATGATGTTTCTAAATTTATTTGGAGAACGAAAGCGATTCCATCAATGGTTATATTCGTCCACCGTTCAGGAAAGCAAACCAAAAGAATCCAAGTAATCGATAGTAATTTAATGACGTATTTGCAAGAAGTAATTATTGTATCATGGTAACATGTGTACGTATTAATTGAATGTTTGCATGTCAAGGCAGATCATTTCTGGCAAAATTTAAAAAACCCATGTCAAATGTTATCTATTCATGGCGTAATGAGATTTGTCTGTGAAGTTAATGTAAACTTGTTGATAACTAGACGACGTAAACCTTTGATAGTCTAATACCTTGACATTCGGGTTTCAGGGATACCTAAGAAACATTTCAGACCATTTGGGATCTATATAGTTCTTCGTTAATATCAGCAACTGTACTAGCAATTCCTTGTTTTTCCTTTCACTTTCCAAGAAAATGGCACCAAGAGATGACACAACTTATTTTGGGATTTGAAGAGCGAGGAACCAACATTTTTGTGGGTTTATTCAAAATTTTGTAGAATCTTATAAAATGGTGAATCTCAAAATTAATGTATAAAAGCGTTGTAGTCAATATATGCATTTGTATAGGTCCATTTCAATTAATAGTAAGTTTGTTTCGTCTAACTTTTAATATTCCATCATAGTACTTTGATGTCTCAAAATTGCTTAAAGAGCTAAACTTTCTACCAATCCAATTGAATAACCGGAATATTGGTTTGATGGTTCACGAGTCGATCTAACAAAGTTGGGTGATCGTTAGTAAGAGTTCATCCTTCATCGTAATTTCACAATTTTGTCAACCCTCAAATCCATTACTCATAATAATTGAATGACATTTTTTCTTAAGTCGTGTACATTGTTACTCATAATAACGGACATGACATGTAAAATGGACTGCAAATGCCATATTATGACATGGTAATAACTTAAGACGCGTTAATGTGAAACTATGCTAAAGAGGATAAGTGTATTGTTCAGTACAAAAAATTAAATTATGTAACCTTTTTAACATCCTTGTCTTACGTTTTTAATTTTTCTTACTTTGTCTCGTAAGGGTTGTGAAACTAACTATCCTAGAAATGTTCGGATCTTGGTACCTTTGGATTAGGTTGAGGTTCAACATACGATACGTGTCCGCGACGAAAAGGAGGGTGGGAGGGGGGTGTTTGTCAAGAGAACGCGTATAAAATAGTTAGGTAACAAATAAATCGAGACCCTAAATTCGACTATATTCTTTTCAATTAAAAGATCTCTGAACTCCGGAAAGAGTAGGTCATTGCTGTTGTCCCGACCAAATATCACACGATGTAATTTGACGTTACCTGTCCCAAAGTGCTAAAAATGTGAATTACATTAATGGTCCTTGCTTATTTTAACTATTTTACAAGTTCGGCTGTTATCTTATAACCCATGGACCAGACAAGAAACAATTCCGTGCAAGACCATGATGATTCATGAAAGTTGTCTGCATATGGTACTAGACCATACACGAATGGATTCCTTTAAGTAAAACACATGACCGTAATCATGTTGACTCAACTGTAATAAATTATTGTAACATTAAATATTGAACAGTTCTTTTCTCTAGTTCATTGATAACCAGCGTCTCTTCAGTGCATATAATGAACAAAAAATCGATTGAGCAAACTCTCTTAACGTAGCATGCTAAGTATAGTTTTTATACCCCTGGGCTTCGAAAATCCAATATGGCATAGTTTCTGTAGTTTTTTGTCGTTATTACATACAGTGTTAATTCAATGAAATCAAAGGATCCATTACTAAAAACATATTGTTGTCAGATATAAGGTTTTTTACTAAATATTAATGATTTGGAATCTTGCCATCCTGAAATCTACACAAAAGAAAAAACACAAGAGACCGTATTCAAGACTTATAGCATAGTTTCTGTACTTTTTTGTCGTTCAGTTAAGAAATATAGTTCCATTTGATGTTTGTTCAAAAATATTAGACTGTTTACTCAACATTTATGTTTTGCAATCTTGAATGTTATAGACAAGAGGAAATCGCGGGATGAACAAGAGACAACCTCCCCGACTGATCTGGAAATTAAGAAAGAATTTACTTGAACCAAATCTGACTAGAGTTAGGACGTTGTACATTGGTCATACATTATCCCCAGCTACCTTGGTATAAGCTGAAAAGCATATAGCGAGATTCAACTACATCCAAGTTATTGCCCAATGTCAATGAGTAGACCAGAGAGCCGGTCAGTAAATCTGCCACCTTCAAATAACAGTAACCAAGTATGAATGACAGAAACAAGCAGTGGTTTGAGGAGGACAGGACAATCTTCACAAATATTTGATGAGTATTTACCTAAAGTCTTAAGACTACTACAAGCTGCCAAAAGATTAGAACTTGACAAAAGGTCGTGGAAAGGTGATAGCTTTCCTTTTTATTGTTCACTATTTCAATTTTAACTGCTGTAATCTACACTTATTGAAAAGTTGAAAGTTGTTCGTAGGTCAGTCTTGATTTATTAGCCCAAATCAATGGAGGTCGATTGATGTGAAAGTCAATTTTAAGAGAAGAGACCAGTATTGTGTATCCATTTGATGTCCGGTCCATTATTACTTCCTCATTTTGATATCCTTCTGAGTGAAAGACCGACAAATGTACACATCAACACCATTGTTTAAAGGAATACTACAACTTAGAATGGACATAAAATTTAAATTTTCTTACTTGGTCAACAAGTATATATATTGGACAAACTAGAATAGAATCTCCACATAAGACAATATATCCATTAAACTAAATAATTATTGAAAAATTTTTTTGCTCATCTTAACAGGTACAAAATCTTATCTTAAAAGATACATCCAAAGGGGGGATGGTACGGTACCAATTTCAAAATGTGTTAAAATTCTTTCTCCTTTTGCTCACAGATTTATCAGTTTTTGTTAACAATGTAAAATCATTATTATTTTTACTCATTCTTGGGAGAGTTATCATTGTTTTGTGAACTTTTTTTGACGAAACAACTCAACTATTTGAAGATTTCAACTATTTGGTCATTATCAAGGGAGTTCTCCCATACTGACTTCGGAGAAATTGGCTGCCAAGGTTTAGAACAAGGAGGAACAAGATGCATCTGGTTTTAGACAATAAGATAGTTAGAGAAGAACTTATGTAACACCCTTTAACATAATCTCAAACTATGCAATGTATGCAAGTCAATTTAGTAATGATATCATTTGGTAAGATAAGTATATCTGTTTTAATACCAAGATACAAACAGTAAGTAAATAGTAAGGTATAACGAGAAGGTCTAGGCTATTGTTCAAGTCTGGTTTATTAAAACATTATCTTCAATGTAGGCAAAGGCGTGGTTTCACGGCTTACAATCCTTAGATATTAGGTGAGTTGATATTACAAACTAGTCTGCATAATATCATTTTAACATGTCATTCGCTACTGGAACATATAACACTTTTGAAACTGGTGACGCAAACCAAACACCGAAAATATCATGAAATCAGTATTTCACAATTGTACTAACCATTTGGACACGTCTGTACTGGATAATGTAGAGAAACACGCTGTAGTGAGGTAGTGATACAAACCACCAAAGAAAAAGACATAGCTGAAACAAAGTGAAATACGTTTACCATTCTTTAACCGCTTTGTTAGTTTGTATCAATTACCCACCCTTTTCCTTTCATAACATTCAGTACAGATTGATGTGTTGAAAAGATATTATGCAGAATTGTTAAAAACGTTTATTAGCTCTGGGTCTGGTTTGTTGGTTTGTATCACTAACTCACCCTCAAATAGTGTTTTCTGTAATAACATACAGAACAGAATGACGTGTTCAAATGATGTTATGCAGAATTGTGAAATTCGTTTACCAGTAGTAACATACCATACTTTGTGCGATTTGTTGGTTTGCATCGCTATGCCACCCTCGTTGTGGTGTTTTCTGTCATAACGTACAGAGCAGGATGAGTTGTTGAAATGTTATTATGCAGAATAGTGAAATACGTTTACCAGTAGTTACATTTTTTTGTCCGATTTGTTGGTATGCATCAGTAACCCACACTTAACAGTGTTTTCTGTTATAGCATACAGTGCAAAATGACATGTTGAAATGATATTATGCCGAATAGTAAAATACGTTAAACAGAAATCTGACTACTGTGGATTCCATTAAATGTACAATGTATGCATATTTGTATTGTGATTTATGGTATTTCGTTTAATACTTAAAAGTTAACACCAGATCAACATTGGGTTTTGTTTAAAGGGATTAGCTCGTCTAAATATTTGACATGATAACCAGAAAGGATCGATTATATATTATGTAGGAATATAAGACAGATGTACGTGTAAATACCACACTGTCCATCAATGCTTCTTGCTAGAACCAGTGCTTCTCTTTCAAGGCTAGTCAATTTTTTTAAGACATGTAGAGTAGCGTTTTGCTATTTCGCCTGGTGTCGATAATAGCAAAACAAAAGGACTTGATAACCTTTTATCCATGTTCCTTAAGCACTTCCACCTTTCTGCCTGATAAAAGGCATGTTCCTTCAGCACGGGTAGCATATATTGTTTATATTCTAAACAATCAGGCAGAAAGGTGAAAGTCACGAAACCTGTCATGCCATTCTATGTATTTATATATTGAATTGGCACATGCACAGTTTCACCAGAGAGATTAATGTTATCAAATACAGCTTTTAAATACAGCATGTTGATTTTGGAAATTTTCCCTAAATCCTGCACAAGATTATGTCATTGTGACTCTGAGTTCACGAAACTGCAAAATAAAGCAGTTAATGTAAATTTAGTTTAATTAAAATGTGTTGATGATTAAAACTGCTGTTTTTTGATGTAAACAGTCATTTCCTAATGCACTTGAATACAGTACTTGATCTGTATCATGTAGGCATATTGGTAATTGTAACAGCTTTGGTGATAATATGCTGCACCTTAGCTTATATAATGTGAAAAACATGAAATTGTATTGAGCACCAGCGTCAGAGCCCGCTAACATCGACACATGCTTTAATAATGATTTTGAGAATAAGTTCAAGATCATGTGTTATCTGACGATTATGCAATGTAGCGTTATTAACACACAGCTCAGCAGCTTTCGTTCGCGGTTTCACCATGTGAGACCTGGTCGTTGTCTGTATATCACATTAATCTCTCACCAAACATTAGCATTGCACCCACTAACCAAATAATATGCGATTTAGCATGTAATTACATATTTCTATCCGGTGACCAATCATTGATGCTACAGGGCAATAAAGGTAAAGGAAAAAGACTCAATTGGTGCGACTAATTTAGCAGATTTTCTTCATTGAACACTGGATTTTTTCGCAGACCCAGTAAGATACAAAAATAACTTCATACAGATTTATTTTACAAGGCCTTTTGCTACAACTTGTATTCCGTTACTGTTTTTATAATATATTAACCCAGGTGCCACACTGAAACTGCAGTATCATATACTGGAGTCGTTTGTAAAAGTATACGATGTTAAAAGGGTACATGCTGTATTTTCACTCATTACAAAGATAAGACGTCTTGTCAATATTGACATTTCCTCCAACCAACAAATTGTATCGTTTTCAACAGTTTTTTCCACTTCCCTTCATGATCTGCAGGAACCAATTGACTCCATGTGATTGTCGATTGCGTTTGAAGTCGTATTGTTATTTTGAGATTTGGTTTCTCTGTTTTGACTGTCGTTTAAACCAGACTAATGCCTTAACGTTAAATGAATCTAATTTTGTATATTGTCCTTTGGTATCAAATATCTAGCCATTGTTTTTTAACCGAATATTTGGCACTTTATAGGATAACGATTTTTTTTTTAATTTGTAGGAATTCTTAAAATTCAATCTGTTAGATTATTGCTTTTGAGATTCTGGATAAGTAACGTCGAGATGATGTACTATTTATTATGAGTCGAAGTGAAAGTAGTAGTAATATAGAGAAAGACTGCAGCTTGTTGAGACCTTTTTAAAGAACTTAATGGCCTTGTCCTTAATGACAAAAAATCGTTTAAATTTTTGTAGAGAAACCTCATTTATAAAGCATATAGGTACTGCACTTAAAAAATGGCGTTTCCCTTATAAGAAGTATTAATCTAGATTTTGTTCCATTTAGTCAACTACACGTTCCATACGAAAACCTTTCAGGAAACGATACTGCCACACTCTACAAATTTACTAGAACTGGCAGGATGATATTCAGCCTAAACATACTGAAAATATTTGATATAAATAAAGATTGATATAGCATATACCATACGGTTTACATCTGTTTAATGAGTAGTGAAACGATAGTGGGGTAATGCAGGGTTCGTTACTTTAGCATATGTTGTTAGTGTGTTTAACTAAAGATATGGTTACCAAAATGTTAAGTTTATCCATATCAAATGTGATGAGTTTCATGCTCTCTGAGTACGATGGCACTTTCAGTGTTAACCCTTGGCAATTAATGTCTATGTATACATTCTTCCTTGTTTATATTAGTTTTATCTGGAAGTATCTCGAATGACCAAGAAGTTTAAAAACAATGCTATCATCTCATTAGCTCTATGTTATATGAGAAAAATGTCTAAAAAATATAGATACATTATTGATACTAATTGTTGTGGTGTTTGTTTTCTTATGCATTAGATATGTAAATGTCAATGTAAATTCATATTCCATGATTCATTTCATTGAATTTTTAGATTCTCTTTATTATAATACATATATAATTATTTGTTTTGAATTGTTAGATCCTTTTACATCGTTTATTAAATACATTGTGCAAGAACACCCATGTTCAAAATGTGTGTGAATATCCATGTTCTTATGTTTTCGTGGACAACCATGTTCTTAAAATTATTTGAACATAACATGGATGCATTCGAATGAAATCCGTGTCACCAGATTTAGTTGAGTCGAATTCGTGTTACAAGATGAACATTGTCAGATTCACGTTTCTAAATTTATGTAACAAAATTCATGCAAAAAGCTATACATATTCCTTATGTTCTAATTATTATTCAAGATGTTCATTCATAAAAATACAGGATACAGAAACAATATTTTCTTTATAATCATCTTAATGATTGATACAGATGCTATCTTAAGTACTGCAAAGATTCACTAAATTTTCTTTTAACCTGAAACTTTGTTATTCTATCAAATGGCTGATAAGTTTCTCAAGTAATTACCGATAAGAGACTTCATAAATAAAGTAAAGAATCATGAATGTATTAATGTTAGGCATTAAATATCATCTCATTAGCTTAGCTATCACATATTATGTATTTATATATGTATATATACTGTCAAGTACAGATATTGCTTCTCATTCAGATCCCAATCAAAATATAAACGAGCAATCCACTATATTTTAAGGTAGAATAAAAGTAATGGAAAATATGCAGACTTGATTTACAGTGAATTGATTGATACTTAAAGATGGGTTCCCTTATTTTTATTTATGAAAATGAAAATGCTAATACTTAAATGAATAGAAAGTAGAGGTGTTCTTATGACTTGGAAAAATACCTGTTTGTCTCAAATGTCCATAATTAATTCATAATTAGCTAAATTATTAGAGAATTATCAGCAGAATTACAATGAGTGACCGATCAAGAAAGTCTTTTTGTTTATCCAGACTGTACATACATGGTTAAAACTCTTTATTATATGCAATAAGAACCTTATGATATGATTAAGAATACATTCATTAGAAACACCAATTAATCAAATAGTTTGCTTAATTTGACACTAAAAAATAAGGAAACCCATCTTTAAATACCTATAAATAAAATGGACTGATCGTGTTTGAAAATAATGCATTAAATTGGAACGTAAAATTCAGACACATGCCATCATACACCATTTCGTTTGTTCAACAATGTAATTTTTGTGGTCTGAAATTCGTGGTTTACTTAAGTCATACTTATTTTTCAACTAATCATTTCCATATTCAAGGTATTGTTTTAAAAAGTGGAAGACGTTTATTATGTGTATCATGTCTGGCATAGATATTGCCAAACCATTATTTTGTTTGTTTGTTGTATTTGTTTTTTACATTCTTTGTAAAAATGTCTCTACCACATCATAATGAGATTGTTATGACATAAATCATAATTAAGGTGTGAATTTTTCACAAGTTTTGCCAGAAAAGTAAGGGGGATTAGCTTTCAGTCGTTCATTGAGAATATCGGTACATAAGTTTACCTTTGAGAATTCAATATATGCTCGATTTGGATCGTTGCCAGAGGTTTAGGCTATTGGTTTACATCAACACAAAAAGTATCTTTTTGATCTGTGAAAATTAATCCAATTAGAATTTTCTGTTATCGTAATTTTACAAAATTTGACGTTTACTGAAAGGTGTGCGATTGTGTTGGCACAGAGTTTACGTTATTTTACGGTTTTTGTTAATTGGAAGCAAAGATAGGTTAATTTGCTGTTATCAGTAACACAGGGTGGCGCCTTGCTTTGCATGTTCTTTCTCAGTCGAGACGTCTTCGACATTCATTTCAAACCCATTCTATAGCCTATCAAAGTCAAATAGTACAAAATCTCTGTGGGTATCAAACAATATTAAACCACACAAAACTAGACAACTAAAAAGGCGGATGAAGAGGCAAAGAAATACTTAAAATAATGTCAGTGTCTATTGTAATTAAAGGAATTCATTCCTTCAGAAAACCACGAGTTTCAATCCCGGTCACTGGTCACAGAATGCATTAATACAAACGTTGAAATAATATACTTCTCACGTTAAATTATATGCACTTACAAGAACCTCGTATACTCAAAGAGTTTTACAGCACATGCCTGTATACACAAAAAAGATGATTACAAAATAAACTTTATCAATAGTGAAGCGAAGTTGGTGATTTATGTGGAGACGAGGTAACCGTCTAGATTAGTTTATTTTCTATTTTATCTCTATTACCTGAATATAATATTGATAAACCCAGGTGTTCGGTCCCTTTGTTAAATAAATTTCAAGGTAGGATTGTGACCGAGATGATCGAGTAAGGATCGATCTCTAGTTCTTCCAAAGATGCTTTTGCAAGGTTCTCCCCGAAAAAAGAGGATGTAAATAGGTTTGACCTCTTGAAGAATTCTTGCAAATTCATATTAGATCTAAAGAAGTCCAGTGGAAACAGTCATTAATCTTTTCGGGAAAGTTACCATTTACTAGGGTTAAAAACTACAAAATTTGCCGAACATTAGTATGTAGTATTCCTTAATGCTCCGAGGTGATCCCATTAAAACTTCCTTCATTGAAAGTCATCAAATTACGTATTTTTTAGAGAAAACGCATTACTATCGTAAAAACAAAGGAAAGAGAATGTGAAATTGTGAAACACATGTAATATACGTCTGTGTTGTAAGATGAATGGATGAGTAAATTACACATGTTGAGATTATTTTAAGACTAGTTATTTGTAATAATGTTGTAATGACATTTACTTTGCTGTATAATGATACTTTATATATGGTCTGCGATAGTTTACATTGGTCTAAATTACTCTACCTTGAATGTATTAAGGACTTGTCAGTCGTCATCGACCATCGTAAGTGTGTGGTGGTGTTGAAACATATGGGGGTTTTACGTCTGATAATGTTTGAGTAAAGTGGTTCATCTCTGCTGATTCCGTGCGAATCCAACTGTATGGGGCGAACTCTGTTTGTACAAGAATAGCCCGAAAATATGATCATCCGAAGTGAAATTGTGATGGTTCCATGCAGTTCCGATATCCCATCGAAATATCATGTCGGGGGGTAGTACAGGGGGTTCATTGACGTAACGATTCGGGTGCATGGTTCTTTTTAAAATTAAAACCTCTTCATAGGTACCAAATAATCCCAGTTAGTCTTGTACTATTGAACCTTCTACATTCACTCTGACAGGTAGTGTTATGTCGTCTCCAAATCCCATAGTTTTTTATGTTTTGTATAACCCAAGTGTAATCGTTAATTGAAATTGTATCCGGGAAAGAGAAAGGTTTTAATTACAATAACTTGTTTTGTATGTGCAATTCTTATGAAGCCGCAGAATCTCACCAATTGTCCGTGTGTGCCTTTTTGTAAGCTTGAGTTTTAGAATCCTATGGGTGACATACTTTATTGAGTGTCGGTGGTTTTCAGTCGAGAGAGAGAGGGTTCATTCATATCTCCTGAATGAAAGACACAGCCTTACCCCATTGCCGACCATCCTGCGTGAATAATGAATAAGACATCTAAATGTGTCTACCGTACTTATCATAATGTATTTTAAAGCAGGTAGTAAGCTCATTAAGAGATAAGTGGTTCTATGTTTATACAATATTGTCAGTGTTAGTAAAATATTGTTGTTTAAGTGATATTATACTCTGATATTCAAATTATCCCCCATCAATTTTGGCTACCTGTAACACTTTTCAGCATGAACATCAGGGGTAAAGGCTACACGGAAATTAACTAGATGCTAGTTTTAAAAATTTAAAAATTTAAAAATTTAAAAATTATCTAAGCATATTTCAATATCTCCAATAATCAAGGACAATCTGTACAAACGCTTTGTGATAATGGTGTGTAATGGTGACCATGTTAACCGTGCCTTTTCCAAATTGCCAGACGTAGATTCAGATTTACAGGTTTAAATTGTAGACGGATCTAACATTGAGTTAATAATTTAAAGTACGATACCTTAAGTTATAATAAAGTTCCAGCAAATATTTAGAGGATTGCATACCTTTAACCTAAAACTATAGAGTCATAAATCAATCCTTAATTAGTCTTACAAAGGCGTTATAATTTTGAAAATGAAAGCTAGTACTTCGTTTAAAATTCTTGCATGTTTCCAATTAACCAGCAGTAAGACTCTTTGTTAATGTATATTGAGTAGCTCCCAGGAAAATGCTCTGAATAATATTTGCCAAATTTTCAAACTTTCAGGTTGAAAAATGAATGGATATGGCTTTAGAGATTGCAATCTCACCAGTTTCTTCAGTTTGGAAATTGTTAAGGTTGAAGCTAACAACAAAACTTGTTGAAATGATGGCTCATTTGGTATCGTGTGGAATCGTTTTTTGCTTGGCGAGGTGCTGTGTTCGAATAACAATACCACCTATAGCTGTGCATTATAAAATTTTGATATCTCTTGCGAATGATGCAAAATAGACGATAGGTCGCGGTGAACCTTATTGCTATGTACTTCTATCATGTTAGTACACTTTTACCATTTCTTCTAATCTAACCTTGAGTATGCCATCGTCTTCATTAGGCTTCTATATTACCACTATTTTTCTACGATAAAAATATGTTGTTTACTATGATATAAGAAAATACGAGAAATTGTGCAAAATGTCAGAGGAATGTTGTGAGAATACCAACGCATAAAATAATACAACAGTTTACAAAATGGAGGTTTCTATGATGATATGGAGGATTATCTTCTCGTTGGCCCAACTTTTTGATGAATTATTCGAGCTAATCCAATACCGATACCACACATAATGCTTTTAATAATATATCTGGGTCCATTTTGAAGCTCCGTTATGACCATATTTTGGAATCGTTATCTACCTTAACTGAATTCAAGTATTCTGAACAAGTGAGTATTCTGAGTACTTGGGCACAACTGCTTTGATATTTTTCAGATAATATATGGTCAGATAAGCAGCTTCAATAAAATTTTAGTAGAGTGTTGAATTTTTCCAAAAGCGACATTGACCTTGACAGTTATTAGACTAGCTGTTTGATATTACAATATTATTTTAGAGTTATATTTCACATATGTATCCAATTTTTGCATGTGGTTTTGATCGCTTTAGGGTTGGGATGATTTGATACACATTCAAAGTAGAAACTTCCAAACTTGAATTACGCTGTTCGTTATATCATATTTAAAGCCTTCACGGCGAAGTTGTTATTTGTAACGATAACCCCAAGGAACACGGGTTAAATTGAAACCATTTGTTTAACTATTTTAAACATCCGTCGTTTGTTATGAATATTTTTTAGGTGCATCATCATTTAATAGGTCGTATTTATTTTAGAACATAACAGATCTACCACAAAGCTGTCTGATTTGAAGATGTTTTATTTTCGTATTGTAGTATATTTTTGTTACCTTTTTATCACAAGATGAAAACGGCAAACAACAAACGAAATTCTTCTATTTCAAGGAGTGGACTTATTATCCACAAGCTATTGAACAACGTGTTTTTTCACAAGCGTATATGAAATACATGTACGTGTATTTTCAAAAACATATAAGACAACATGACTGTATTGTCAGAAGCTTATTTGATTACGTGTATTTCAACAAGTAGTATGGGACCTTACATGTATTTCCAAAAGCGTGTATGACTACATTATCCAAATGCGTATAGGACTACTTGTATTTCCACAAAAGTATAGGACTATATGTATTTCAACAAGCGTATTGCATTTAACAATCGTATTACACTACATTTCCACAAGCGTATCTGTATTTCAACAAAGCATTGGACTTCTTATATATCAACAATATATTGGACTTCTTATATATCAACAATATATTGGACTTCTTATATATCAACAATATATTGGACTTCTTATATATCAACAATCGACTTCATGTATTTCCACAACGTATTGGACTTCATGTATTTCAAGCGTATTGCACTACATGTATATCCACTAATGTTTTATGGACTACATGTTTTTCACAAACGTATAGGAGAACGTGTATTTCCACATGCGTATTGGACTACATGTATTTACATGAGCGTTTAGTCATATTATATATATATACCATAGTGCTATTAATTGATAATATTGTGAAGGTTATGAACGTTGAATGAATGGAATATCAAGAGGATCATTTGATCATAAATGACGATTTATTGCTTTTGTATAGTATATGATCGTCAACATGATTTATTGCCCTTTAAAAACCCTATTTAAACCTTACTACCCCTATTTAACCCCCAATATGATCTGTTAACTCTATATAATCAATGTTTGAGGTGTAGAAAAGGGGGTTATTATCATTGTTTAAATACTGTATTAAACATCTGCATAGAAACAGGTGTTCCTTGATAAACACCCTTTGACCAAAATATTATTTGATGGCTTGTTATTTATTGATGTTTTCTGTGTGAAACCAAATAATCAGTTATGCAGAAAATTGACTTCAAATTCTCTGTTATTAAAGATTCGCTAAAAAAAATGACGTAAAATTAAATCTGCCTGTAAAGTTGCCATGACTACAGGGTAATTTTAACCAATTTTTGGGATAAACAGATCAGTTGCATCAATTGCATATATTTGTACTGTATATGTATTCTTGCATATCCTTATAAAATATGCTCTGCATTATGCTTAGCTATTGGCTTACTAATGGTTACTCTACAATCTACGATGCGGAAACGCAGTTAGAATGCAGCAAAACCATAAATTCATAGAATTTTTATTCAAAAGCAGTTTCGTGAAGATGTTTATCGCCTGAAAGCTTCTTTTATAACACACAAACATTCGTTTGATATAATTGATAATACATCGCAATATTCATAAATTCATAAACCTTTTTTCGCTTCCTATCTTGAAATCGCATTATTGATTAGCTTTTTTATATAAAAAAAAAAATGACATTTGATTTCTTGCTTTTCAATCAAAGTTGGTTTGGTTGAGTGTGAAGTCTAGTGTACACAGAATTTGTATTTCTCAGACAAATAGAGATGTTTTAAACATAAATATTCCAACGCTATTAAATCGGTGATTTCTATTAGATAGATTTATTGCTAGTGTACAGATTAAGACAGGTTGTTTGTACAATCAATATACTGCTTGATTGACGTCCTGAATTATGATTTTTATGATGAAATTGGTTACCTGAAGTACTTGCAACAAGGATGGGATGGGAATTTTATGTTGTACAATAATGTACATATTAAGACAAGTTGTTGTACAATTAATATTCCCTTTGACTGACGTCCAAAATGATGATTGCTATGATGGAATTGGTTATAATGGGTACTTGAAACAAGGTTGGGATGGGGAATTTTCTGTTGTACAATAATGTACATATTAAGACAAATTGTTGTGTAATTGATATACCCTTTGATTGACGTCATGATTTTTATGATGGAATTGCTTACAATGGGTACTTGAAACAAGAATGGTGGGATGGGGGTTTATTGTTGTACAATACTCTCTGTTAATCAGTGATTTCTATTAAAAAGATTTGTTGATCGTGTACAGTTTAAGACAGGTTGTTTGTACAATCAATATACTGCTTGATTGACGTCCAGAATTATGAATTTTATGATGAATTTGGTTACAATAGGTGCTTGAAACAAGGAGAGTGAGAAAGGAGATGTTGATGGCTGTCTGAATGAAATGAGAAAAGCTTTTTTATGTTGTACAACAAAAGTTGCCACATCTATTAAATCAGTGATTTCTACTAGAAAAGATTATTGATAGAATAAGATATAGACAGATTGTTGTAAATTAATATACTATTTGATCTGCCACTGGTGACAAAGGGTTGTATTGTTGTACAACAAATGTTTTCTGTTTTGTAAATTAAATATTCAATCCTTGATTTGTAGAGGTTGTTGTACAACTACTAAACAAATTTGTGTTGTTCGGCACAATTTTCAATTGCTACGTTGTTGTCGATTAGAATTATTAATTTTCTTGTAAAGTGTTATTGGTCGTCAACGTTTTCGGTTTAGATGATCAAGTATCATCGATCGTTGTCCTAGCTCTTTCTTCCATCTGAATCTTGATCTATTATAATATGGCAAGAAATGATGTAATACATCAAGAAATTATGATGTAGTATGGCTTCCTGTCGTATGATAATATATGACATGATATTCATCTGAAGAATGATAAGGTTAAGGTTATCAATTCTCTATTCAAACCAGTCTTTCCGAAATGAAATAAGTTTCCTTTCTAGTAAGTAGATAGTAATTCATACAGTCTTCGATCGAAACAATTGCTTAATCTATGATCATAGATCGATGAAAATTTTCTCAATCTAGAAAGATGAAAAGAGTGTGGAAATGTTTGAATCAATAGCAAAAGAGTAATTGAGTTCTTAATTATTTTTTTTTTCGAATCGTTATATTTGGAATAATACATTGCAATCTCAAATTGGGAAATTATCTAGTGAATTTATCTTGGGTTATGCTAGATCCCTACACTGAAATAAACGAGAAAGGAAGTTTTCATTTTGGGTTAAACTTTTCTGCGATATTGATATTTTTTGTCCGACCAAATTGATGGTTTTTTTTTAGAGAAAATCCGTTTAAAAAATAATACGACCGCCACTGCCTATCAATCCAAAGATATTACGATTTCGAAGAATCCTCTGCTCAATGATATGTTACACTCTTTCATGTATTGTTAGATATTCGTTCAGAATGTCATCAATGAGATTTATCTTGTATTTTTTTCTGTTCAGTATTTTTCATGATCATATTTATCAATTATAGCCAAGGTTTAACTTTTCGACTTGTGTTTTTCTTAGTTCCAGTTACTCTATTGATATGTAATAGAAAATGTTCCAAAATCTTTCAGGAATCTGTTCATTTTCTGGAATTGTCTACTTTTACATGGTAGGAATCGGCTAGATTGGCAATTTGGCATCGTTTGTATTTGTATGCCTCGCTAGAACAAGTAAAACATTGGAATGGATTGTAAAGAGATTTCTAAACCTTTAATATGTATCGGGGGCCTTGATCAATTTGCACCATTCCAATTTTCAGTCACACATCTGTGTTTCCTGAAAATCCACTTATAGTAAGCGTTTATAATGTCACTATCGCAAAAACTGCTTTTGATGTATTCTTTATTAAAGGGACAGATGCCCCATTTTAATATTTGAACATGAATAGACACTATTACAAGCTTTCAAAATTGATTTATGCATTTTTTTATGATAAATACTTATATATACCTTACAAACATTTTTCATGCTTTAGAATTAGTTCTTGTTAACTATGCAGAGGCGAATTGCTTTATGTAATTCTTATATATAGCAAAAGATAAAAAAAAACGTCATATAGGTAGATAGAGCCATTTGTAAATGGTTCACATTACAACCTATAACCTATTATGAAAATCTTGTAATTTGATAATTAGCTGGCGAGATCAAAGGGTGCGATAATATTGTCAATATTGAACATATCCCTATAACTGCACACCAGAATAAATAGATAAATTGAAAATAATCGTCATAATTTGACGCCATGACATAATGGGCTAGACAAATTTCACACACAAATTTTAATATGAAAAGAATGAAAAATTTTTCAAGGCGTCAACGTTTGTTATAGTGATAATTGGTGACTCGTTTGCTCGTTGGTGTATGTGTCTCAAAGGCACAGATGCACTCATGACATTATATTCTAAACCTTTTTTTTTTATTACTACTTTTAGGGTCCTTGATCGATAGTATTATCCTCTCTTACCTCTAAATCGTTGTTATGTCGTGATTTTCACTTAGGTTTTCCTTGCAATTGTTTTCATGTCGGAGAATATAGCCTGCAATTCTGAAAAAAGTAATTACAAAAGTAATCACTAGAAGGTTTAAAGCCGCAGCAATTTGCTGGTAAGCGAAGTCAATTATATAAGGTGAACCTTGTTTGAATGTACTAAAAATTGTGGCTCGTTTTAGCTCTGCTTTAAGACGATGATATAGGTCGTTCAAAATATGCAGTGTAAATCGGCGCATATTGTCGCTATAAATAAGAAATGTAGACTAGTGTGGGTTTTTTTTTTGTAAAGGCAATTTAGACTTTCTTATTGCGAATGCGTTTTGCTGGAATAGATAATGTAAACAATCTAGTTGCCAATACGTTTGTTCCAACGCCCTGTCGCTTTTGAATATGTTCATCATCTTATCAGTTTACATTTGTACGTGTTAACATTGATTGATAATGATAATGTTAACAAGTTGTAATCTAGTATATAACAACAATAATTATCTCGTAACATCGGTATTTATTTTATTGTTTAGTCTCAAACTAGAACTGACATCTTCATTAAGCAACATTTAAAGGACGACTGTACGCAAATTTGCACAAAATAAAAATGCATTGTACTCCGTTAAAAAAGCACATGTTAAACTTTATCATCGAAGAGTAGAACTGTTTGCAATGTGATTTCCCAAGTCAAGTCGGTTGGTCAAGCTTTAAGCAATAAGTCCAGGGCATTAAAAGCACCTCCGAAATAAGTTTTTTGCCATTATCATTTTTTGTAATTTGCCTTGTGAATTATTTTACAAGCTTCGTCTTATGCCTTGTCTGCAATAGCCACCTTTTTTGTTTCACGGAAGTTTGTAAATACAGTCATTTTATTGGTCCAATCAGCAGTCTCTACTGAAAGTCTGTGAACTCAAAGCCATAGTGTTTAAGTCTTTCTGTCGAGGGCTCTAATTGGCTGAAAGCCCTATTTGCTGGTGTACAATCCAATCAAATTACTGCATTTTATGATACAAGAAAGGTGGCTATTGCAGTCAAGGTATAAGACGAAGTTCTTATTAGCTTGACATTGTGACGATGCTTTGCTTCATGAACTTTTAAATGCTTAAATGTTTTCGAGAATACTCCGATTTACAGCATTTTTTCACCATAACTATAACTGGACTATGATATATTAAATATTTCAAAAATGTGCGATTAAGTCGGTGCGCGCTGGCACTTTAAACAATATTGTGTGTTATGCAAAACCAGAATCGTTTCTGACGTCTGCTATACTTAGGTGAATTACCGCCTTTCTGGTCATTTCCTTGCCATTATTTGAAGTGTAAAATGCAAAGGAAATCAGATTTATGTACTGGCTAGACTGGAATCATTTATCTTCTATTGATAAATACCGTTAACAAGTGTTTGTTTAAATCCTTAGTTGAACTGGGTGATATTTAGTGGTATCCATCAAACCGTACACTGTTATCTTAGCTAGAAATATCAACAATGATAAAAAATGATATACACATAGACTAACATTTCAACACACCTGGACTGGTGTTTCTGTTACGAGAAGACAATCTGTTCAGATGTGATTTATGTTGCTGAAATGGTGGCTATCCTTTCGCATGGTAGAGATAGGTAGGTAGGTAGATGACAAATTAATGTTCGCTTCCAGCGGATGCTGATATCGCAAACAAGGTAATTGTTGGTCGTTGGATTGGTTCAAATTGGATGATTCTGTGTTGTTGGTTTGGTTGTTGATTCTTCGTTAGATCTGGTCGGGTCGAATGACGTGGCGGTGAAACTCGACCCTGGATGGTGTGGCGTGAGTTACTCGATCTCCTTCCTTCTTTCAAACTCGTTCTGATCATGGTATTTCTTGTTGATTGGTAGTCGTTGGTTGCATGGTAGAGTCTTTGAACAGAATTAAGTAGCCTAAGCTGATTTTCTTCCGATATGTTTGTTTCCAATTTTGTCTGTTTCAAAGTTTTCTGTCTGCTTATAGACAAATGGTTTTAAACACTCAACAAAGCAGCAATATCACATGGAATATTATAAATGCTCCAGACTGAAGATGCACATAATTCTTGATATATAATAAGAAATATTTTAAACAGCTGTAACTTACATTACAATGGTGATAAAACTCAAGAGCTGGTGACCCAAAAGTCTATCTGTTAAGGAGCAAGTCGCATTCAGACATTTTCTAAATTTCAGAAGAACACGAGTTCGAATAAGTTCATTTAATAAATTGATGCATATATGGGTACAATGGATATTTTATCAGTCAAGAAAAAGCAATCGGGCTACTGAATTGTTATTGATTAGACACGGGTAAACAATTTCTCAAGCCAAGACCAAGAACCTTTTAAAGAAAAAACTCCGTTGGTTTCCGTCCATTAGGTAACGTGGGTTCGAATCTCATTCTCAACCAGCGTTGTCTGTAGTCGTTCAATGCTAGATTCGATGCATATTATATTTTTTTATATCGGTAATAGCAATGTGTTCAGATTCTGTCGATTTTGCACCCATTGTTATCACTATTTTTCAAACAAGTTCAATTTTCAACATTCAAATCTGTGTCATCCTGTAGCATGTCATAGATTTTAAGATCTATTTATGAAGAAGGAGGTTGAGTCATTAGACCACAATTGCAATCTTGAAATCTAATTAATCGATTTTTATATGAGTCATGGTTTATGACATGCTCTTAATGAGTTCAACAATTAAACTGTGATTATGGCACTTATTCAATTTTACATGTTTCTTCCACACGAACACAAGTTTTAATCGATGGTTTTTGTTGTCACAGGAAAACTGAAAGAGATGTTTTCTGCAGTCTGAAGTTTTTCTATTCTTCTTTAAATTATACCATGGTCAATGGGTTTGATTATAACATTGTTCATTGGTTATTTGACTGGGGACAAGTTCAGTTTTTAAGTTCATAACAACAACACCTAAACTCTCCGACAATTTATTCTCAGCAGTTGCTGTTAAAGGTATATTACCTCTTTGGATGATCAAAAATGTTTTAGGTTTTTGAGGCAAAAAAATGTTTTTGTTCATCTGTGACCTTATCTGGTGTCAAAACTATACAACAGAGTCCAATAAATTCATAAAACGCAATTGATTATTATGTACCCTTATCAACCAAAGAAGAGGTTGAGACTTTAAATTTTATGTCCATTCTAGGAGGTAGTAGTATTCCTTTAAGCTTAATCAACCTCGGTAATGAATGGAGTTGTTCTTGGGCCAACAATTTGGTGTCATTAAATACCGTGATATGTTGCAGAGCCCATGAATCCAAACTTGAAGCCAAACCTACATTTTTAGTCCATTATACCGATGTCTTTCTAACAAGGCCAAATTTTTTCAGATACCCAATTCTTTTGAACAGCTTAAGTTAAGAAATGGAATTTAAATTCCCAAAGTCTGGACTCATAAGAGTAAAGTAAACTTCCTCAGACAAGAATAAACAAGATCGAAATGAATGGTAGGATATATAGACAACCAATGATAGTGCAAAATACTTGAAGAAGGTGTCATAACCTAAGAAAGTATTGAGACAGATCTTGGGCCTCTTCTACTTAAAGCGTCACTTGGGAAAACTTGTCTGTTATAGCGTTTCTTGATGAATTAAATGCGTTAACTGTTGGCTTCAAGAAAGAACATTTAATAAATCCACGAGATCTCTTCTGACCTTTGCTTCTTGAAGCATATGCAACTTCTTAAAATATAGTTAATACGTTTGTCATTTTTGACAGCGTACCAAAATAACTAACACATTCTTGCATCTGGCTGTTTAGTGGTCAAGTGGTCAGTTGTCAATGAAAAGGACATCTTCTGTCTGACTGACCTTTTCAAAGACGTGCCAAATGTCTTGCTTTGGAACCAGATAATTTCCTGTAAGGCGAATTGTATTTTTTAACATGCAGCTTATTTTGGTAGTTTAGCTTCAAGATTATTCTGTTTTGAACTGTTTTATACCCTTGTTGAGTTAGTAATAAAACTGCAAGTCATATGACGTATTTCCGATCTTTCACTTTTTAAATCATAAATTCAGCCTTATGGGTTATCTGTGATTCCAAACTTTATAATGCAACCATGCCGACCGCACCACGTTACATATCAAGCGTAACCAAAAACCTCTAGTTTAAAATAAGACAAAGACAATAAAGGGGTAGATTTACGATTACGCCATGTTATTTTAAACCAGCTCATGTCGCAGGTTTGGTTGTTTATTACCAACAAGACAATAATCTCAGGTTAACGCGTAACACCTTGTTTAAATAATCTTGAGTTAAGTTATAACATAATTAAGACTTAACTTCCGACACTTGGGATCATAAATAAAATTAACTTCGAACATGGCTTCAAACGGCGTCAGATTTTTAATGAGTTTTTATACAACCGACAGAATACCCTTCTATGCCAATTTTATATTAACCTTTTAAACGGCAATGAAGAAATCAGATATTTCGAGGTGTCAAAAAGTTTCTATGCTTTTTTTGTAGTGAGCTTTGAATGGGAAATATGTGGTGTTTGGCAATTGCTATTCAAATCGAATAATGATTTGATATGACATATCATTGCTAAAAATTATAACATGCTCAAATATCGATTTCGTATTTTATTGCTATCAATGTTTGCTTGTTTTGGGTAAATTGCTCTTATGTTTAGTTAAAACCTTTACAAAGTTGTGCGTTTTTTTGGGAAATTTATTGATTGTAATGTATTCACTATTGGATTATGAATTGGAAAATTCACATTTGAATTGCCGAATTGTAATGCAAGTTTTTTCAGATTTTGATAATTCAGTTTTTGGCAAAATTGCCCGTTGTCCTCATTGAAATGAAATAAATGTAACTTTTACATACTTCCTGTTAGTTTCTTGTGTTGCAAAAGAAAACAGCAACAAAGGTAAAGTCAAGACAGCGATATCCTACAACTCTTTTTCTAGAAGGATGAGTTCAAAATAGGGTGCAAAGGTTGTTGGCGTATACACCCTGTTACCTCGGCTCTTTTTACAAAACCATTTCACTTTCATAATATAATATTACATATACCTTTCAAATTTAAACAATATCGTTACGACGTGAAATATCTTTCTGAAGAAAGAAAAAAATAAATCATATACAAACACCAACAAAGAAGGAATTATAATTTGCGATTTGTTCAGGGCCACGTAACACCTTATGTACATAAAATGGTGGAAGTTGAAGAGGGTTACATTGTTGAAATTACTTCGTTAAAAGTTAGTTCAGGTGTTAAAGGGTTCATTTAGAAAAGATATAAATATGAGTTAAGTCAAGTTTTATTGATAACTACTTGGTCAATTTAATAGGCCAAACATTGTAAAACAATAAACAAAAAAGAAGGAAATCCTAGACGCAAACTTGTTTATTAAAAGCAGAAAACAATTCAAAAAATAAGAAAAAAAAAACACATAGAAAATTAGAAATTTGTCAGTCAAGAATGAAAGGTTAACAATATGAGAATTTGCCTTAACAGAGGTTTGTCCGTAAAG
Source organism: Lottia gigantea (assembly GCF_000327385.1). Lineage (NCBI taxonomy): Eukaryota > Metazoa > Mollusca > Gastropoda > Lottiidae > Lottia > Lottia gigantea. Next base: position 2,025,854 of record NW_008709190.1, read on the forward strand.
AAATAAAGAAAGTTCTGTAAAGTTACTGTCACGTGAAAAGTTAACCTTGTTCTGTAAAGTTACTGTAATGTAATGTGAAAAGTTAACCCTGTTCTGTAATGTTACTGTAATTTGAAAAAGGAAACCTGGTTCTGTGATTTTACTGTTATGTTACTTTAATTTGAAAAAAGGAAACCTAGACTGAATCATAAAAAAATAAATAACATTCAAATACCAATGTAAAGACGTAGTGAGTAAAAATGAAAAAAAAGAGACTGAAACCTAAAAGAAAATCACTAAACAGAAAGAGAAAGCATGTTATCTCTCAAAATTTCAGCTTCAATGCATATTCAAAAATTTTTAGCCGAAGATTGAAGTGGACAGATTTGAATGAAACTAAAATGTGTCTATTGTTTATATAATAATAATAAGCTTTATAAAATATGGCGCCATCAAACCATTGAGTCGAGATGAAGTACTTCAGAATATTCCTCAAGTGCTGAATGAAGACCAAATCATAATAGGAACATCAACGTTTGAAGCAATTAGTTAGAAATCTTGACTCAAGTTTAACATCGATTTCATATTACGTTCTCTATTCAACTTGTCAGACTTTTTGATTTGTCAGGAAAATACTTTTCCAACTGACTTCACATTTTAAAAAGTATAGTAGGTCCATCAATAACGAATTAAAATTCCCCTGCTAACACCCCCTGGCTAGCAGCGTCAAATATCATCTTCGCATTTTCAAGGTATAAGGAATTACATTGCATGTATTGCTGACTATAGAATGACTTTTAGCATTGTTGTTGTTTACGGAATGACTGTGTTGACTTCATCTTTATCCGATCAGTTAATGCCTTCTTAACACGTCGAATGGGATCATCGAAAGATTGAATTGCCAACCCTTGCTATGTTATCCAATCGAATCGGATAGATACCGCATGTCCAAAACCAAACATTTTGGTGAATTGTATTAAGTATTCGAAAAATAAATCGCTCCATACGGCGTTTCAGCCACAGCCTGTCGTCATTTGGTGTCACAGAGAGATAGTTGTAAAACCACCCAAGCAAGTTGTCTTGATGTGAACATGTGAAGATGCTTCAAATCATAACGATTATTTTCAGCTGCACTATGAAAAGACTTGTGAAAGAGGATCACGACAGACAAATACATGTATTATACTTTCTGTTTATATGCAATTACTCAACTGTCGACTTGCTGTTTTCATTCAACAGAGAAAAAACCTGGTGAATATTTGTATGAAGTCATTAGGTTCACTCGCTTATTTGTGAATATTTGGGTCTTAGAAACCGTGCTCTGAATAGCGACGTAACTACCCACTTTTTTGAAGGATCGTTTTCTAAGCAATAAAAAGACGGGTCTTAAGAAATTGTCTGACGGACTATGTTGTATTGATATGTCATAAATAAAACGAGAAGAATAAGGGAAAGGGTTGAGCTATTGACTGCATACCTCATTTGAACTAAATCTCATAATCGTCAAATTCTTAAAGGGAATATTACCTCTTATAATGGACATGAAATTTAAAGTCTCAAACTTAGTCGACGAAGTTTATATTCATCAGTTGGATTAAGCAGATGCCCTGACTAAAGAATAGAATCTCTATATAAGACCATATATATCTATTAAACTAAATCGTTATTGAAACACGCTTCTAAGCATATTAAACGACTTTGTTTAATGAATTAATGCCTAGTTTTCTGGATTTATTGGTTTATAGAGAGATTCCGTTGTATAGTTATGACACCAGGTAAGTCCACTGATGAACAAAGACTTATTTTGGCCAAATTTAAAACTTACAATTTTTTGGTCATTCTAAGAGGTTGTATACCTTTAATATCTCCTATACAAGTGTTATTCAAATCTTTGAAAATCATTTTAAAATGAATGCGTCGTTTATATACTTGAAATTCTGACTCAAATTGTCGACAATTACATCCTTTTCTTGATATTTGAATTAAGTGGTCTAATTGAGAACAACAAAATGCCACTTATTTTTTAAAGAGTACACTTCAATATTTCGGAATGCAATATGAATCTCTTAAAATTGTCATATTTTTGCATAGACTAACTTTAGCGGAGAGATGTGTGGTTCTTCCTGACGCAATCTTCCACAAGGGATAATTACCATTTGTTTCGTATCTTTTGATATTTTGGAATACAATTTTCGGTTTTAGTTTCGTACATTTTCGAACGAATCTCCTCAGATTTCCACCAGACTACCCACCAAAGGATAGTCCTGTCAGATGGAAGATTTATTCCAAATTTTACAAAATCACAAAATGGGTTCATACTGTCGGAAATAATAAGGCTCTGTTATTTTCCTCATTTTTCTAAGTAGTTCAAATGTTCTAAAAAGACGCTTAGTAAATTTAGGCCTGTCAAAAATAGAAAGAGACTCGGGACTATTATGTCAATTGTGTAATGGTCATCCAGTCGGGATCTGATAGGAGAAATGATGAAAGTAGATTAGAACGAGGACCCATGAGCACCAGACAAAATCACCATTTTGTGGTACCAACAAAGAAAAACTTATAAAGTTGCTGAAGCTTATACAATATAAAGTGGCCAAATAAAGAAAAGAAATACAAATTTAAACCCTGCATGTGCTCATGAACTGGAATTCCGACTCCATTTTGTTAAAGCTATACATAATATTTGCAGTATGCAGTAATGTGTTAATATAACAGTAGTAACTTCAAAGTAAAAATCAAAGTATTTAATCAACTAACTTATCTGTACCATTTTACTATGTTACGTTTAAAAAAAGGACTTTCCATTTATATCAGAGTACAGATAATAGAGATCTTAAAAAGAGTACAAAGTTTCAATAAGAAGTTGATTTCTAAAGAATGTACTTAATGAATTTCTTCCCTCGGGCATGTAGATCTTATTTCACAAAATGATAAAATCCTGTTACTTCAATACTTTCAATAAGATGTCGTAAAGGGATGATGGTTTCTAGATATTTGGTGTATATGACTCTATACCTGGATTCGATTCTGGTATATGTTGAGATAGTAACTTCTGATTCTTCCTGCTGTCGGTGATTCAGGTGAACATCTTGGGCTGGCCTGGTAAGGATAGGAAAATGGATTGTTGGATAATCATTAAAGTGGTCTTCTGTCGTTGTTCTAAAGTGGTCTTCTGTCGTTGTTCTGGCTTAAATTCTTCAGTCCATTTTGCATGATGTTGCATGTTTCGAATAGACCCGAGCAAATGAAATGCAATGAATGGGGTTTTACGCCCTACTCTTTTTGTCATGTGGGCTAATGAAGACGGGCAACGCCATGCAGAGTGCAATGAGGGAAAATTTGCCAGGACAGCGGCATTAGCTTACTTTTTTTCGATTTCCAACTGTCATGAGATCTTTAATGTGCACAGCCTGTAGCACATGGGGCCTCGGTTAATTATCCCATCCGAACGACTAGACGCTTTTTCCATGTCAGCCCCTTTTACCTGCATCACTACCAGGGGAAAAAAGGTAAAAAGACCCGAGCAGGAAATAAGACTTTTGCCGTGCATTTTTATTTGGAGTACGAAAATCTATCTACTGTAGCTTGAAAAGAATAGACTTTTGGGATAACTCTTTTCAGCATTTGTCTCAATGGTCGTACAATGCGTACGTCTATGAAGTACAAAATAATCGGCGTGTGGTTCAAAGTCATGAAAAGAGAAGAACACTTTGTCAAAGAAATATTATTTTTGTGTCAGATTTAATAAGTTAAGAACGAATTGGTGGTAAGATAACACTCGAGGTGTTATTTCTATAAAATATATGAATTGCTCACTTGTTAGTCGACGGTTTATTGTACAGGTAAATTGAGTCTAGGTGACAAGTGGTCCTAGGTAAACACTCTTAACTGATGTTTTAAATAGACGGCCACAAAAACCTGTGTAAGAAAGGGGTCCAAATTGATCTGGTTTTAATAGAAAAAAATTCATAACTACCGTCCCTTGGTTCATTAAATAAAGAAACCGTGCTGTATCGTTTTGAGTACAAGACTAATTTAACAGGTGATATACATACAAGGCCAATCTGTCAAGTTGATGAGTGACCACCTTAGAGAAAACACGAATTTCTGACCAAGGTACTGTTTGAGAAGTTGATCGAGCCTTCTTGTCTTTGTCAGTAGTGCAGGTTGGATGATGATCAATCAAGGATGAGGTATTACTTCTTTGTGGTTCAACCTTTAGGTTAGCGAGGTATACAGCGTCATCACTGCAGAGGATCTGCACTTGTAGTCGTGTCGCTTTGTCAGATAATATGCTACACTTTTATAAAGTTCAAGATTAATTTCATATGAAAAGTTCATTAGCTGCTACCAATTTTCGTCAATATGTTCTTTCGGATTTCGTTTTTCGGTCCGGATCGTTAGTAGTCGGTCTATTCATTTAACGTTAAACGGATCGTAAAGCGAATAGCGAATTTTTCCGACAAAGGCTCTTTACATTTCAGAAACAGCACTACATGAAAGACAATTCATCTTCATGCATAGACAAATTTGCGAATTCTTATCACACTATCTTCATTATATTTCGCTTTAATTCGCACACCTTGAATAAACTTTATTTGATTCAGTGGACTCCTCACTACATTGGTCAGTATCTATCTACCTTGGTTACCCATGAGTTGTGTATTTAACGATAAGGCAGGTGTGAAATAGTGACTTATTGGCTGATAAATTACTTAAATATATCATACTCTGACACTTTCATTACCTTACATACTTAAATATTTCACCCATTTCATCCGAATTATTCAGTTTAAACAAATAAGATGTCGTGAAGAATTGACAGTACTCATATTTTGGGAAACGTATTGCTATGGTTATTTTTTTTTCAAATGAAATTCTGAAATCAGATCTACAAACTCCAAAGAAAACTTTAATGGTTTCAAGACAACAGGCTTTAGGTTAGTTCCAACAATCCAGTTTATGTAACACCATCGGATTAATTCTGGGAAATGAAGTTTAACATCCTACTTTTCTACCTCAAAAAAATACGAGAAACGTCATACAGTATGAGATGAGGGAAATTTTACCAAGAAAGTAGCATAAGTCACACCTTGAACATTCCAACTGTCGGGGAATCGGTCACGCCCGCATTTTGTAGCAGGAAGGGCAGAAGATTGGGGAAAACCCGGGCTGATAGACGTGATATCATTCATATTAATTTTCAGATATTTTCGGATTAATCTGAATAAGGATGTTCATTCAATCTTGAGATTAAGTGATAGTCTGTTAAAGTCAGAACGGAAATAGAAATTAGATAAAAACGTCAACTCGTATTGAAAAAGAGACAATTTGTTTGTATGAAACTCAAAGCTTAGTGTATTTGTGATTTAATTGAAGTCGATCGAATAGTTTTGTACTTTGAAACGCTAGTGTAGCGTCAGCGGCGTTTCTGTAAATAAATAAGTGAGGGGGAGGGCGGCGAAGGGAGGTCGGGCGAGTATGGGACACAGAATTGTCAAGTGGAGCTCAAAGGCATTCCTCATGATAAGTGATAAAAAATTTGAAAGTGTATGTCAAAGCAGAGCCACCATCAATTCGACCATCCCAACCTCTAACCACTCATTTAGAAATTTCCTTTTCAGAAAATGTAACTACAGCGTTCGCCCTTTTTTGAATTTTAACAGTACAGGTGTTACGAATCTTATGGCTCTTGGGATCAAGGGACAAGTGCCCAAAACTGGCGCTACGTTTATATGATCAAAAACATCGTCTTATGCATGGTATTGCCCCCGGGGTCAAATCTGTTTCAAATCTAAATCTGCCATACTGCATAAATCAATAATGAATGAAAGATATGCCATCATTTTGATAGAATAATTGACTCTATCTGCTAGTCGGATGTGTTTGACAGATACTCTACATAATCTAGACATGTCGAGTCCAAATTCTTCCCTGTCTAAAAAGCTTGGAGCAAATATTTAGATGTATCAAAATATCTCTAATGTAAATGATAGGTACCAAATTCGTCTGAGAATGCACGATACTGAAATAGCAGTCAGTTTGTTCAAGTGCTACTTGGAACCTGGTTAATGATTCTAAGTGGCTTGCTGATGTTTTGACACCTGCCTCCACTCTCTTCCTTGGCCTGTTGTGACTGACAATAGTCTGAGGTATATGCACACTTCTTGATAAATAGGTTTTTGTCAGAAGGTCAACTAGTCTGTAAGATCAAACAGGAATCGTATTTATCTTTTATTTCTCTACAAATAATGATAAAGTTACGATTTTAAAGTGAAATTCAAATTGCCGAACGAACTGCAATAGCCACCTTTCTTGTATCACGGAAGTTTGTAAATGCTGCGATTTTGGTTGGATTGTACGTTAGCGAATACAGTCAATCAGAGTCCTAAATAGAACGTCTGTAAACAATAAGCCATAATATTAAGAGTCTGTCTGCCGAGGGCTATGATTGACTGTATTCTGAATTCTGGAATAGAAGAAAGGTAGCTATTACAGTCAAGGTATAAGACGAAGTTCAACATTATGAAGATGCCCATTGTGGTATAATACAATACAATACAAATTTTATATCATACAGTTTAAGTGGCGATGTAGGGCGTAAAATTTAATTACACATCTTTTATATTTTCAGATATTTGATTGCAACTTCTCTGCCAAAACGATTAAATACGTCCACAATGGTTCACCACTTCTTTCCAAAGACGAAGTCAAATTACGGGTCCATAAATTTACAGATACATCGACTCATACAGAGGTTGTTTATTTAACTGTTCGGATAGTCAACGCATCTCACGATGTTTTCATGACGCAAGGATTACGGCCTGTGGTCGTTCCAGACTTTTTGAAACTCTCTAATACTATTGACGGTTCTGTGCTCCAATTCCGGAATAGTGATAAGAAAAACTCCACATGTTCCATAAGCTTTTCGCGATATCACTCTCATTGGCCTATCGCTGGACAAATGACCATTGGCAAAAACCGACAAACGGTGGACGCAGTTAGTAAAGACTGTCGAGAATTCTTATACATGAATCTTCATTACGAACATCTTCGATCACCAATTCCCGATGTGGATTATTTGCCCTTGACGGTGGAACTCTTCGATCCATCAGTCAGTGAGGAAGTAATAGTAGAAAGGTTTTATTTGCCAATACATATAAAAGGTGCGCTTCCCAATTCTCCGCCTCGCTCCTCGGACATGAACATGTACATGATGGATGTGGACCAATTCGTCTTATCGACTATCATTCCGGGTATCATCCAAGCTGAAGACTACGAAACTCCCAACTCTCAGCTAGTTTTCAATATCAGCAAAGGCTTTGGAGAAGGAAAGGGCTATTTTGTAAACATAAATGACCAATCAACCGAGATCAATTCATTTTATCAAGATGATTTAGACAACCATCGTATTGCTTACGTACCACCAAATGTTAGTTATACCACACAAAAACATTACCAAGCTGAACTGGTTGTGTTTGACAGCCACTTCTCATCAAGCATCGTCATAACTTTGCATGTGGCTGTTAGACCCTCAGCGACCACTGCACCTCGGGTGTCTCTGAACAATGGATTAGTGCTACTGGAAGGACAATCACGACCAATTACTGTTAATGATTTACAGATCGTTGACAAGGATAACCTTGATCGTATTCGAGTTTACGTGAAAGGAGGTGCTCGTCATGGGACCATACGATTAAATGGAAAGCAAAGCATAATGTTCAGGCCAAGTGACGTTGCCAGAGGTTCTGTCACGTATGTTCATGACGATAGTGATTCTCTCCGTGATGATATTGAATTGAGGATTAATGATGGAGTACATACTGTGCTGGCGACCTTTCCCATTTCCATCATACCAAAAGACGATACCCCACCTCACATGGTGAATAATTTAGGGTTCCACATCAATCAGGGTCAGATGAAGAAACTTAGTGAAGATGTGCTTTTAGCTCATGATGCGGATTCGTTGGATTACAATATAATTTATACTTTAACGTCACCGCCCAAAGCCGGAAACATAGTGAGAAAGATTCCAAAGTCGGGAACGCTTACCACAATTTTTGGTTTTAGACAACGTGACATTATGAAAGGACAAGTGTATTATAAGCACAATGGAAAAGGAGTGTTCACTGACTCATTTAGCTTCCGTTTGCAGGATCAGCATGATCCACCAAACGAGTCAGAGGATCATGAGTTTCACATCGTTATCGATCCTTTGAATGAAAATCCGCCGGAGTTAGATCAGGGTTCCTTAAAAATTATCCGAGTACGCGAAGTTGATGTGGGATATATTGGTCAAGCTCAGCTTCTGTACACCGACGTTGAATCGAGCGCAAAGGACATCACCTATACAATAACGACCGCTCCTTATTTCGTATTCAATACTGGAGAGAAGGACGCTGGTCGACTGGTTGCTACACACAATCTGACAGTTGTGAACAAAGACCAAGATGTACCACCAATACTGTCTTTTACCCAAGAGGATCTTAACTATCTGAAAATTGCCTACCTACCTCCAGCCAACGATATCGGACCTTTGTCACGATTGGTTCGTTTTGTCTATACCGTGGAGGATGGAGATGGCAACAAGGTCTATGGGCAAACGTTCGACATCGAGGTACTACCAGTAAATAACAGGGTGCCAAGATTCACCATGGAGAAGCTGCTAGTTGAGGAAGGAGGAGTATTGGGTATCACTGTTAACCAACTATCAGCCAGTGATGAAGATACACCGTCCGAAGACTTACAGTTCATCTGCTACGAATTACCAAAATATGGCACATTACAGAAAAATGGGATGGCTATGAAAGTCACTGGTTCGTTTTCTATTGAAGATTTACAAGAAACATCAATAAGGTAGGGGATGATCATGTTTAGTAATGATTGTTAGGGTCTCACATTACAAATAATCAAAATGTGGTAAAATGAAGCATATGGTTTTAACGAAATACATACCATACCTTATTTGCTAAAAGCTTTTGAAATATATTTTGTCCAGCAGCTACATATGAGTAATCTACTGGAAGTTAGATAATGTTTCAAAAATGACGCAATAGAAACATTTTCTATTATGTAAAATAACATTTTTTTTTTTCAATTGTATGAATAGACCCATTTTTAGTAATTCTTTGATCTGATATATTTCTCAAACACCGAGTCCCTCCTACTTGTAATTGTGCCCAGATTTTCGACCTTTGACCTAACTAATAAAGAATGACGTTGTCATAACCGTCACCTATACACCGAATAACACATTTCATTGATGAACTCCATGTTTCTATTGTTTGATAACTAATAATGTTTGAAATGTAATGTTTGTTTTGCACATTCAATTATCACGAATATGTCATACCCTTTACACCTTTAGATATTTCATTTGATTTATGACTCAATCAAATTTTTCGCAAACATTTCGTTAAATTTTTTTTATAAGGAACTAAGAATTTATCTCAGATCCATTGATGTTATTTAGATTTTGGAGAGCTAAATAACATTTGACCAACTTTGATCAATTTACAATGTTTATAATGACTGGTATCTTGAGAAGATAATTCAGATACAACAGAGGGTATTTCCAAGCTAAATTCTCCGATGTAACTAACATAAAAGCTATTTTGAGATCGATTACAAAGTTCGATGTGTTTATATCTTTTCAGATATGTCCACGATGGATCCGATATCGAACTGGTTGACACGTTCACTTTAAAATTAACTGATGGCGTGAACCAAGCTACCAAAGTTATATCAGTTGACATTGTACCAATAGACGACAAAACACCACGTCTACAGAAAAATCTACGTCCATACTTGATTGTCTCTGAAGGAAGTGAGGCATTGTTGACACCACACATTCTAGCTGCTACTGATGACGACACTGATGATGAATCTCTGGTCTTCCTGATCGTTAGGCAACCGCGGTATGGTGTTCTTCAACTACAAGGACAACCTGTGACAAAGTTCACCCAACGCGATCTCAAAGATGAAATTGTGTCCTTCTTGCACACAAGTGGGGAAATTGGACTAAAGTCTTTGCACGATTTTGCAACGTTCATTGTGTCAGACCAGAATTACTTGGCTTCTGTTGAATTACCAGTATATGATCTAAACATCACCATTACGCCTGTAAATAACCAATCACCAAAAACTATACTCGGAGCTCCCATCTTGGTAACCGAAGGGGAAACGTACAATGTCGGCAAGAATATTCTTACAGTGACAGACCCTGATTCTAAGACAAAAGAAATTGAGTTCAAGATAACCAAGCAACCGCAATGGGGGTATTTAGAAAATGTGAAACCAAGCCCCGGATCAGAAAAGTCCAATGCTGGTCTTAGGATTAACTCCTTTACCTATAGCGATATTTTAGATGGATCTATAAACTATGTCCAATCGAATCACAGGGGGGTGGAACCAGTTCATGATCAATGTGAACTGTACGCCACTGACGGAAAACTCAATTCCAAACCCGAGATTGTGTCGATCGGCATAGTTCCTACAAACGATGAAGCACCGGATTTGATGTTGAAAGACTTCACCATCGATGAAGGTGGTGCTATGATTATGGATCAATCTATGATGGACGCTATAGATTTGGATATGCCTAAAGACACATTGACTCTGTCCCTCTCCCAACAGCCGAATCATGGTACTGTAGTAATGATGATTGAAACCAGAAAAGGACATGTTGAAACCGAAGTACAGGACTTCAGTTTGGACGAATTACGCAGTGGGTTACAATTGAAATACACGCATGACGGTTCTGAAAGCCTTCACGATAAGTTTGTCATTACTGTGTCTGATGGCAAGCACGAAATTAAACATGTCTGTAATGTCTCAGTTACCGCCAGAAATGACGAGAAACCGGAAGTTATCAAGAATGCGGGATTACAATTGGATTATGGAGATTCTGCTTTAATATCAAGTGTAGTACTTCAAGCAACGGATGACGACAACGGTGACGCTTTTCTTTATTATATTGTGGTTGAATTGCCCAATAAAGGGTTATTACAATTTTGTCCTAATCCATTCTCCAAGAGTTTAGACAATGATTGTCAGGATATTGAACTTGGGGCTAATTTCACTCAAACTGACGTCGATCTAAATAAAGTTAGATACGTTCATACAACTAGTATGGGGAAAAGTGAAACCGATAGATTTATGTTTGTTTTATCGGATGGAAAACATAAACGACACGAGGAAACGTTTGAAATCCGAATTAAAAACTCCAGGAAAACTAACATAGCTCTATTGAATCGTGGAATGACGATACGCGAAGGCGAAAGAGTCGCAATTAGCACTAACAACCTCGGTGCATCAGACGAAAGCACTAAAGCAGAAGAAATTGTGTTTGCTGTAATAAGGCCCCCGAGACTGGGTAAAATTCAATATATTGATCAGCCTATGGGTCAAATAAATAGTTTCTCTCAGCTTGATTTAGCATCACAGAAGGTTGTATATAGCCACTTGACAAAAACAGACATTATTGAAGACTCATTTGTGTTTACCGTCACTAATGGACTAAGTGAAGCTAAAAATGGCGAGTTTAGAATAAAGATCCAACCATTAGACAGAATGTTACCGTCCTTAATAGCCAACAATTTATTAGAAGTTTTACAAGGAACCGAATCGGTAATTTCACCACAGATTCTAAAAGCAGTCGACCCCGATACGGACGCTCTGAATTTAACTTTCATCATCGCCAAACCACCTACTTACGGTCACTTATATAATAGAGGGGTAATGATCTCTCATTCTTTTACACAGACAGATATTGATCGCGGCTTCATTACCTATATCAGTGATGGCACTAGAGCCGGCCTAGACAATTTTCTTTTCAACTTGTCTGATGGTAAACATACTAAGTTCTTAGTTAATGGTACCTTACAAACACAACCCGCCTTGAGCAGTATCTTCGTCAAACCATTAGTTGATGATGCACCAACCATCGTCGTCAACAAGCATCCTGAAATTCTCGAACATTTTGGTAAACAGAAGTACGGATACGAACTAAACAATAAAGTTTTGAGAGCCGTTGACTCGGATACCCAGAGCAGTCAGTTGATTTACACCATGATTAAGAGACCTAAATATGGTCACATTGAAAACACTAAAGCCAAACGATTTGTAAGAAGACGATTTACTCAAAAGGATCTGGATGATTCAAGTCTACAGTATATTGTTGATAGGAACGTCCAGGCCACTCATGACAACTTTACTTTCCGGGTTGAAGACAGCCGTGGAAATTCAGTCAATAATCAAATGTAAGTAATGCTTATTTGAATGCATCATTAATGGTAGTTAGGATCCAATGGGTGATCTCGTATCCCAACCGCAAAATCCCCCTTTGCTTGAAGTAGAGCTTGAAAAACTGATTCTTGGTTGTGACCAGGACGACTATCGGATCGGATTCTTTCTAGAGATTCTCTAGTCGAAAATTGACAATATAATGAGCTTAAGACACGAAACGATCAGACGTTCGGTCGATGGGGTTAGAAATATTGGTTTAGAATATCTTTTCGGTGGTGCTCTCCACTGCATTCTATATACATGTTTATGGTTTTGAAATTTCAGAATGTCTTTTGGTTGGTCAATTATTCAGTTTATTTCTGCTGATATGGTTGCATGTGAAAATGTTGGTGTCTTGTCAATAACGTTAATACGTATTGGAGCTATTCATCAAATGGCTTATGTTGGAGTTCAGATTAAGGAAATGTCAGCTAAAACCGGAGAAGATTTCGTGCCAAGTTCTGCTAAGCAAGTTCAGTTCGGCCCAGGTCAGTTTTTTACTGTTGTTTTTATTGGTTTACGTACATAATATACCATAAAAGATATTATTTTGGATACTCTCAGAACTCTGATTGGCAACAGGTGTACCGGAAGGATACATTGTCTAGCTAGCAACACCCGCCACAGCACTTATTGGGTCTTTACACTTGAACCCGAGCTAATAGCGTTGAAGACTGGCAAATGTTACCATCTTTTTCCACAATAGCGAGCGATTTGGAAACCTGAAGTTGCTCATTACCTTAGTCATCGAATCCCACTATTATAAGAAACATTATGTCCAAGTCCAATGATCTCTGCAAATGCATTTCTTTCCTACGAATTTTACAGCTTTATAGCGAAATGAAAAGTTTTTCTTGGATGATATAAGCAAGCTTTTGCTGCTTGGGATCGACCTATTGTCTTCAACAAGGAAACACCAGATTTCATAAGACAACCTCATATTAATTGTCTATGCTTACTCACTTCAGGTCAATCCAGAGCTAGTTGGGATCTACAGATTAAAAACGATGGATTGGAAGAGGCTAATGAAAAGTTAAGATTGACATTAGTGGAACCAATTAATGCTATTATTGGTGATAATAAAAAGTTACGACTGAAAATCATCAACGCCGAGAGTGGTAAGCTAAGGATTATTAGAACTGCCGAAATGGCTTACTTTAGCTACGTTCTTAATCTGTTGAATGAACGGGGTTGTAAATTATTTGGAAAGACATATGCCTTTAATTGTGTGTTCTTTTATGCAATTTCGTAGCTCCATACTATTTTGTTGACCACTTTCAGGAGAATGTCCACAATATCTTGGTATGGTTAGTGCTACACAGAACGGATTTTTATTGGAAGGTGGCGATTCTATCATGATTCCATCTAAAAATTCTCCTTCAGACAATGGGAAAATTGTAAGTTCACTTCGTGTTATTGTTGTTATAATGCTCTCAGCGGATTGTCATACCTGTGATCATTTTCTCTGCATTATATTTTAGTATTGCAAAAAAGGATAACCGAATAACTGTCGTTTTAATTTGACTACAGTGCGTTATATATATATAAGGCCAAATCCCCATTTGAATGGCTCAAATTATAAACTCGTACTGGAAGATCCTTAAGTAAACGTTTTCTTGAATGCATGTTGTATCCCGAATGTTACAAGTTGTCATATCCCATTTCAGTACCACACATTAAATACACTGTCGGGACCAATAGCTACAGGTCTTAATGTTGATAAAACCTTCCTGAATACAGAACCAAAATACAATAAGAAACGAAAGCATAAGAAAGGCAAAAAGGGTAAGAGAAAGAAGAAGAAGAATAAGAAGAAAACACCCAAGAACGAAGATAGCAGCCAAAATAGTTTTGATAAGCTCTCTAATAAGAAGGTAAGAATAGTATGATCCAAGCAAACCCTGTGCAGAAGGTGTTCAAATAAACTGATATTTACTCCTTAAGTTAGACTTTATGAGGGTCTCGTCTCATATGAGTTGACGACTTAATTGTGATATGCAACAGGCATCAAATTTTGTTGGTGCATGTGCAGCTGGGTCAAGTTCAATATGTTATAATAATATTAAGTGTTGAACAAGGTTATGAACTCACTTAACATGCATTACATATGATAAAACACATTTGTTCCTTGACGTATTGAAAATGAAAAAAAATGTTATCACTTGACTTTCAGACACCTAAATGTGATAGTTCTAAGAAAGGCTTATTACGATTTGATCAATATGAAAAACAGATGTTCCAGTGTACCGGTACTGAATGGCAAGTATGGAACGCTATCTCGAACAACGATGAACGGCCTAAAAGTAACATTTGCCAACAAGGTATGTCGGATATAAATAAACTCAATATGGTCATGTGTAAACTTAAACATAGCTGACATTGACTCTCGAGATGTCCACCTTAACATGTGTTCATAAACACAATGAGTCCTGAAACTGTAATAAAGCTAAGAAACGGGAAGCATTCAGTGTTTTATTGAAAACAATGAGAAATGGTGCACTGTCTTCAAAGACCAGTTTTTGTAAAACATGTTAAGTTTATAGTAGGCCTATTACATAGAATATGGTATCGCCAACATGACATATGTGCTTCAAGTATACAATTTTTTTTGTGAAACGATTTTAAAATGATATTTATCAAGCCTGTGTGTGATTTTATATTAGCTCTCCCTGTATTATAATTAGGATGCTACTGAGTCTGAAGACTCAATCAACCAATATAACACTGGATTCTATGCATTTTCAGGATGGCATGAATTTGACGGGTTTTGTTATAAATATATCAATGATAAACTTCCCTGGGATGATGCCGAGTCACTATGTGTTAGTAAATACAATGGACATCTGACCAGTGTAAGATCAGCTAAACATCTGAAATGGTTAGGTCATCAAGCTCGTAAAAAATCATTCTGGATAGGTAAGTCAAATCGGTCTTGATGGTCTTATACTCATGTTTATGATAGATATTGATATTGAACAGCAATTATTGTTATTATTCACGATGAAATAATTGTTATATACATTGAATTAAAATTATGTATGATAATATTTTGACAATTTTTAATGTTTTGACTAACAGCTATTGTCAGATTGTGTTTATTAGAAATATGATGAATATTGTTATTGAATAACAACAAAGTGTCAGATTCAGTTTACCATAAGTATGATAAATAAGCATATTGATATTAATAACAACTGGTGTCAGATTCGGTTACTTAAATGTATGATAAATATTGATATTAAACACCGCCTTTTATCAGATTCTGTTTATCATAAGTATGATGAATTTTGATATTTAATAACAACTGGTGTTAATATCTGTTCTTTATATGTATGATAAATATTGATATTCAACACCAATTATTGTCAGATTTTGTTTATCAAAAGTATGATACATTTTAATTTGATACACCAACTATTATCAGATTCAGTTTATCAAAAGGATGATAAATAGTGATATTCAACACCAATTATTGTCAGATTTTGTATATTAAAAGTATGATAAATTTTAATTTAATACACCAACTATTATCAGATTCTGTTTAACAAAAATATGATAAATATTGATATTCAACACCAATTATTGTCAGATTTTGTTTATCAAAAGTATGATAAATTTTGATTTAATACACCAACTATTATCAGATTCTGTGTATCAAAAATATGATAAATATTGATATTGAACTCCAATTATTGTCAGATTTTGTTTACCAAAAGTATGATAAATTTTAATTTAATACACCAACTATTATCAGATTCACTTTATCAGAAGTATGATAAATATTGATATTCAACACCAATTATTGTCAGATTTTGTATATTAAAAGTATGATAAATTTTAATTTAATACACCAACTATTATCAGATTCTGTTTATCAAAAATATGATAAATATTGATATTCAACACCAATTATTGTCAGATTTTGTTTATCAAAAGTATGATAAATTTTGATTTAATACACCAACTATCATCAGATTCTTAAAAAATATGATAAATATTGATATTAAATAACAACCTATGTCATATTCCAGGTCTAAATGATAAACAAGATACTGGAGTGTGGAAGTTCATCAGTGGTGATCCTGTCGCTATCACAAATTGGAAAAATGGTCGTCCTCGAGTTAAGCGAATGTTGCACAAGAAGAATTGCGTGGTCGTGAAGAAACGGCTCAAGTGGCGCAACAAACATTGCGATCGCTATAAAGCCAGATTTATATGTGAACAAAGTCCTCAAGCACAAACTACGAAAACCTCCAAAAGATCGAGGCGAGGTCCATTGAGAAAGAAACGACAGCGTCGAAATAAAAACTCGAAAAAGGTGAAAAAAGTTAAAAACGATATGATAGATTTACGGGGATTTTTCTATAAGTGAAAATAAATTTTTAAGAAATATTTTTTGGTGAAAATGAGGATATTAAATAATAAGATTACGATCTGTGAGTGAAAAATAGTGCTCTCTGTACAAGACTAATGGTCTGTAAAAGGATATTTTATGAACACAAATCCATTTACTTTGAAATAAAAGTTGGGAATTTAACGAGAATTGTATTGGAAGTTTGATTAGTGAATCGATAAAGTTTCATCAATTGCTTTAAGATGGGTAATTGAACTTTGTATTGTATTTTTATATTGAAATCTCTAGAAACTGGACTATTAGTACTGTAATGAACCAGAAATTTATAATGGGGTATTTATATTGTATATAATATAATGTAGTATATAGGGCTTGTGTTTTATATTTTAAGAAATCCTATGTTCTGATACCAAATTATGCGTTTAAGCTCAAATTATTAGCTCTTAGCTAAGTGGAAATGTACTCTATATCACCATTCGCTCAATAATGCTATAATGATATCAATGCTATAACTACATCAATGATATAATTATGTCGATGATATAAATATAACGATGTCAATGCTATAAGTTTGTCAATGCTATAATGATACCAATGCTATAACTATATCAATGATATCATTATGTCGATGATATAAATATAACGATGTCAATGCTATAATTATGTCAATGCTATAATGATACCAATGCTATAACTATATCAATGATATGATTATGTCGATGATGTAAATATAACGATGTCAATGCTATAATTATGTCAATGCTATAATGATGCCAATGCTATAACTATATCAATGATATGATTATGTCGATGATGTAAATATAACGATGTCAATGCTATAATTATGTCAATGCTATAATGATGCCAATGCTATAACTATATCAATGATATGATTATGTCGATGATGTAAATATAACGATGTCAATGCTATAACTTTGTCAATGCTATAATGATGCCAATGCTATAATTATGTCAATGCAGCCGTTGCTAGCGAAGTAAGGAGCGTTTACTCTTCTAGAACAGCGTGATAAAGGTTGTTAATTTGGCTTCACTATTGAAATAATTATTTTATTTATTTTTTACAATTGAAATTTACGTTTGCATTTGCATTCATGTAATAAGATTTTTAAATTAGGACATATAGCTATACCCGCATCTGAACATCTACGCTATATCTGAACATCTACGCTATATCTGAATCGGGTTGTTGACATCTACGCTTAGCTTGAGTTTTTATCAATAATTTTAGATCAAACGCATTTCAAAGATATTACTTATACGTTTCTCTTAATTTTAGTTTTTGGATTCTTTAAGCACGTTTATGATGCCAAACCAAATTACTGTAAATAGTGTGCCCATGTGTTTGACATAATATCTTTGTCTTTGTATATATTGTTACATCTTATTTTATTAAGTTCATAATCAATATAATCCCAAATTCTCTGACAAACCAAGTACCTTACTCCAAAAGTTTGGAAATTTTACTCCAGAAACTCAGGATCATGAAATTTCGTCTCTAAAATAATTTGTCAAGTGGTTTTCCTCTAAGATGCATAATATTTCATACTATATTTTATTCAATATTTTTCAAATGCAAAAAGATTGATCTTACTTAATCTTTCGAAATTCTTGTTAAATAATCGAGTTAAGGTCTACTAATTGTATTTGCTATAAGGCATTTCACTCGTAGCCTACTGATTTTGAAGAACAACAGGCGGGCAATTCTTATGTTCAAATGCAGAGACTTGTCTGCTGTAGTTATAACTGACTAAGCAAAGCAAAAATATACCATCCACTCTGGTTTAAAATAATCGTTTGTATCAGTTTGATCGAACCTATTTTGATTATTATTATTATTATTTAGTTGTAAGATGTACATGATCCTAATTTAGACTTTAGTTTATCTGTCAAAATGTTAATATTGTGATTGTTAACAATAAATATATAAAACATCAACGGTACTTTCTTACAGATTTTGGACACATCGTACGATATGTCTCCTTTTGTAAAATTGTTTTTGTGGTCAAGGGGGGATAAATGTCAAATTAGTTTTTATTTAGTTCTTCATATTTGACTTAATTTATCTGTTTATTTATATAAATAAAAACAAGCTAAAAGCATTTTGCTCGCTTGTTGGTAATTCAGATTTCAAATCATATTTTATCAAGGAAAAGTCATCTTAAAAATATCTAGTAAAAGACAGTAGACCCCTCACCCCTTTGATTAAAGTTGACTGAACTCGTCTCGGGATTGGACTCGCCTACTGCACTGCACGTGAATGAACTAGATTTGCTTACAGCCTGTTTATTGCCACGCAGTAAAATGTGATATTTTGTGAGGGACTATTTGTAATTTTTGAACTTTTTCTATACATTGACGATATTTGGTTGTTTTTCTTTATCATGTAAACTTAAATTGGATTATAGTTGACTTTTTTATTTTATAGTGTAATTTGCTACTAAAGAGTGAAAATTGGACTTTGAATTTATAGCATGTCTTGTATTGTATAAAAGAAAAGGTAAGTGTAATTTCTTTCATTTCATTATCAACACGCACGTACCGTAAACTCAATCACATGACAAACTATACTTACGGAATTGTACGATGACTGTATTGTGTGGGGATTAGGATCATTGTAGAATATCTGGTAATGTCTTAAAACTCATTAATGATTCAACTTTCTATAAATACCAATTGTTATTACTGCGAGTTCGTACTTCCCTTTTATATAAGAATGTGTTGTGGTCTTATTTCATTGGTTGTGTCCCTTTAAAGTAGAATATTGCGGGTCCACTCACTGATCTCAATAAAAGAGATTAGTGAATGTACTCGTTTTTTTAAAAATATTTTTTTAGTTTTGCAATTTCAGCCCTCCTCCTTCGTCCCCTAAACCCCTCCTCGCCAACTTAGATCTCTAATGCATGACTGTTTGGCCTATTATCAATGAAAGCAGGTGCTTTTTAGAATTGACCATTTTCACAGGGGATAATATGTATTAAGTTTCAAGTATATGAACAAAAGATCTCCAAATAAATTATTAAGGACACTATTATTGGGATGTAATCATACATGTGACCTGGGTATACTGCAAATACAAACTCAATTTCTTACAATAACTTTCTTTAAAAAATGTAATTTATTTGTTAAAAGCTGACGTAAGTAGTAGTAATAAGATACAAAAATAAATCAAATTCAATAATTAAAATATAAAACATTTAAAAAATTGTAAATACGGTACGAAGAATGTCTATATAATATTATTGCAAAAAAATCACCGTTCAGAACACCGACAGCGACATCTAACACTTATGCATATTGTTCTTAAATATCAGATCTAATATGGCTCGCTAAATAATATTATCACACACGTTTGTTAAAATACAACAATTTACTCATGTCACAAAATCTGCTTTTGGAACACAAAGTTGTAGGTAGCCATGTGATCCACCATTATTGCGAAATAGACTTTATTTCCGGATAAAGCCGAGTCTTTCATATAATCATGTTCTCATTCATACCTTCATGTTCTCATTCATACCTTCATGTTCTCGTTACACATTACACATTACTCGTCCAATTTCTCATACACTCACACTTAACATAAAGTTCAAAGTACGTAGAATATTGCACCAATTGACAATGTTGTCGGAAGTTCAAACACTCGATAGCATTATCCGTATCACAATTTATCTTGGAGATCTTGATGGTATTTGAAATTGGGTTGTGGTTCTTGGTTTGTTTGTTGTACTGACTTTGATTGTGGTTTGGGTATGGTTTTCTGAAAAAGTAAAATACATAATACCATTATCATACAATAACCCTGTGATACACATGTAATGATGAATATATTAGAATCCGTGCAAACTATATCAGCCCCGTAGTCAGACTTTCCGAAGTTATATCACCGGAGGGGCAATGGTGCATGGTTGCAGTAATAGTCGGTTGTCGGAATTTTTTCAGGGGGAAGGGGGAAATCCATTTTTCAGTCTACTACTATCAATACGATTGTGTTTTACTTAAGAGGGTGCTGAAATTCTTGAAATAATATGCAAGAACCGATTTTTGTTGAGATATTTCGACGTACTAATACCATGATCATGTGATTCGTTGGCACCACCATTTTATTACTAGGGCCCTATGCCTTGATAACTTTGAAAGTCATTTAACAAGACATAATAGGAAGATTGAGCTGTCTAAGGTGATTCAGGTCCTCATTTTGTTAGGTTTGTGAAATTATTCTTTAAAAGCAAAATGACTTACCACCACATCTCAAATAGGGTACATCGAGTACCAACTTATTTAAATCTCCATAACCATTAACTCTTACAACATTTCTTTGAGCTGAAGAATCTACCATGTTCAAGAACTTCTGGTCAACATTTCCTATTGCTACCAACATTATTTTAAATCCCCAATATTCGGCATTTCTGATTTCTCTGTATATTCTCTTCAGGTCGTCAGTGTCCTCGTCAACAAAAGCTACCATTACTTTAGTAACTTCCGGTTGAACGTTGGTATACTTCCGACGAACTCTTTTGATCAACGAATGCATAGTTACTTTCTGGATACTTCTCATTTCATCAAGTTGTTGACGGAATTCTTCCAATTTTGCGAACGGTATCTTATTTGAAGCAGTACAAGGATCCGTGGTCAGTGACGTTTTGATGGGTAATCCTCTATATCTTTCATCTGTGGTGAATCTTCTCATGGTGTTCATCAAAGCATTTCGTTCTGAGAATGATTTACTTCCAGATTCATAAACAAAATGGATATTTGACGGCGAGCAAATAGGTAGACCTGGAAAAATACAAATTTCAAATTGCAATTAAGTCACGGAGAAAAGAGGTCGTGAATACTGGCATGAACGCCCAACCACAAAGAGAAACCTAGTCTAATGAAATCCACTTAACTCTATGGTAAGACAAAACATTTGAACCTCATTGCCTCATTCACGGCATAATTATATCAATATTTTTTTGCAAAAAAAACAATATATTTACCTGATTGTGTGGTTTGATCATTAGGTACTGGTGTTGATATTGCGTCACAGGTTTCACGAGCCAGTAAATTACGAATGGTATTCAATGCAGCATAGTTGTTCACACTAAATAGGTATTTGCTGTCAGGATCACTTGCAATGCCTTTAAGCTCTTCATCATCCGTGAATTTTCCTACACCAATTGCAAATATATCAGCGCCTTCCGCCCTTGCCCTTTTGGCTTCTAGCTTTGTGTATTCGGGGTCTTTGGAAATGCCGTCGGTAATGATGATGATAACATGGGCAGCATCCGGACGAACTGAGCCTCCTCGTTTAAATCCCTCGGTTCTAACATACTTGATAGCTTCAGCAGTATTAGTCGATCCACTCAAGTATTCCACACTTTCAGGCTGTATTGCTTTTAAAAGACTAGCTTTATTTCTATGAGCTTTCAAACCAAAAACTGGATTCACATCATCTGAGTAAGTGACTAAACCAACTCGTGTGGCTTCAGGAGAGATATCAAAGGAATGTATAACATCTCGAACAAAGGTAAGCATTTTAAATCTGAAGTCGTTGATGTAAACACTTGTAGACGAATCCAATACGAAAAATATGTCGGCTGGTTTTCCTGCACAATCTACAATCAAAATCATAATTCAGAATTAAAGGGAATGAAGAATAAAATAGCACTATATTATTATTTTTCGTAATATGACCGATCGTTTACGACTTGATCAATAATTAACGTATGACGTTTCTGCCATTTTGATCTGGGATGTCAGGCCAGTAACCTTTATTATATTTACCATGTATTTGAATGATCTGAATCATACGAATTCTAATGTTTACTCGTTGAATATATAGCAACTCTCTGAACAATCTTTGATACACACTCTCGTAAACAATACTTTTATACGAATCATTAGGATGCAGAGAAAAAGTACTCACAAGTTACGTTGGCATTTTTGTCATTATTAAAACCATCGGTTGTTGTTCCTACAGTTGTTGTTGTGGGTCTTGTAGTTGTTGTTGTGGGCCTTGTAGTTGTTGTTGTGGGTCTTGTGGTTGAAGTTGTGGGCCTTGTAGTTGTTGTTGTGGGTCTTGTGGTTGTTGTTGTAGGTTTTGTGGTTGTTGTTGTTGTGGGTCTTGTAGTTGTTGTTGTGGGTCTTGTAGTTGTTGTGAGCCTTGTAGTTGTCGATGGTTTTGGTGTTGAAAGAACTGAAATATGAAGTAAATTATTATACACCCTATTGCCAAATGCAGATCGAAATGTTAAATAAAAGTTTTAGATATTACCAGAAAACACCAGTATTAAAAACTTCATTAAAATCTAATCAGAGTATTGATTCTGTTGTGGACGGATGAATGAAAGTCATAGCGAGTTATGATAGTTACTCAAAATATGAGCGCTGAATGCGAAATGTGATATCAGTATCTACATCATGATGCAACAGAAAAGGATCCAGATAGTATTGAATGAGTAGCTTACCTCCACATCTTTTATTTGCAAAATTTCTGCTGATCTGCCTGAGAGCGCTGTATTCTGATATTCTAAAAGCGAAGGTCTCATGTGGCTCGCTAGCCATATCGTCCAGTTCTCCACTGTTAACATCAATCCCCACACCAATGGCAAATACTTGTATTCCTCGGCGTTTTGCTTCATCAGCTGCAGTCTTTGTTAGCGTTGGTTTTGCTGAAACTCCGTCAGTTATAATGATGATAAGATTTGGTACATCTTCACGATCACCGTGTCTCTCAGTGAACATTGTCTCTGTTGCGTACTCCAATGCTTTGTGAGTATAGGTGTTTCCCCTGGGGAAGTTCATGTTCTTGATTCCTTGTGTGAGTGATGATGATGTCAAATGAGAGTTCAGGTGAAATTGTAGATGATAGTCATCACTATAAGTAACCAGTCCTACTCTCGAATCTTTATTTCCAGGTCCAATTAAGAACATTTCGGTTACATTTTGGAGAAAGGGTTTAATGTACATATCGAAGTTCACGGGCCAAATGCTGTTTGATGTATCGACTATGAAAACCAAGTCGACAGCGTCACATTTCTTTTCTGAAATAGAAATACCTTAAATTAACAATTCCATTTAAACAAGTTTTGGCAGATAGTTTGGTGCTATAGCAGTGGGAAATCAAACAAGAGAATGTTGATGCTGTTTTTCTCATAAAAATCTTCCACAATGCTTTTACTTCTTAGCCCAAAATACATGTGAATTTATTAAATTTCGTGTGCGGTATAAGTAATGAAAAAGTCTTACCGAATATTGCATTGGAAGAAACAATACAAGCCACGATGACAAGTCCTGTATAAAACAACATTTTGCTGGTTTCGATGAATTGATATCGTTACTAACAGAAGCATACTTATATATAATTAATTTTGTCGGAAAGGAAACCTAACATTTCATTCATTCAGTCAAAAACACCCCCGCGTTTTCCATATTTGGACAACGTAACCATATTAGGCGGACACTTGACTTAATTAAAACCAATTGAAGATGATCGTTTAGGAAAAATCAAACTCCAATAGGAGTGTCTTGTACACATCTATTGTTCTTCGTTATTTTCACACAAAGATTATATCACATTTTGGTGTAATAAATGCATGGGAATTTTGATATATACGGATGCAGTTAGTGTGCATTTTCCTTCCTCTAAGAAGTGTTGGTTTAATTCATATCTGTGTTTTCCCAAGAATCATTCGGTAAGACACTTAAAATTCGAAACAATAGGACCTATTAACTCTCTGGTTGTTTTCGAATGATTTGGGGTGCACTTTTACTGAGACTAAGCGTTTGTAAATAAGATTTTGCGATAGTTACGTCATCAAAGCCTTAGTTTTGGAGGAATTGCTGGACCACATTGGAATTGCTGTAATGGTGCAAATTGATGCTAGAGTGTCCCCATAACACATAGAAAAAAACTTTTAGAAAAATCTTTACAATCTCTTGTATAAAATCCAATGTTAGGATTTTTTTTGAATTACAGAGACTTTCAAATAATCAAGAAATAAAATACAATATTAACAATTATAGTAAATGACAAACTGATCACGAAAGCTATGATGTTCAGTTTTCTGTGCGACGGACGATGATGTTTCATTCCGCCATTTGTTTCTCCACATGGCTTTTGATTGCAGCATTTCTCTTTAGAATATGTCAACTGTAATTCCAACACAGTAGCTATAGTAGAGAGAGCACTGTGAACGATAAGAACCATGATGTACACAGACAATAAACAGATTTGATCTGAGTTAGTTGGTAATAGAGTTGATATTAAATTCATCAAGACAATGTAAGATAGTAGAATCGAGATTGATAGAGAAACCTTCTCACCAGATTCCGTCGGTAAAATAAAAACCAAATTTGTAAGTAAAGATAAAATCACGAGTGGTACAATAATGTTGATTACATAAAATATATATCTTCTGGTTAAATAAAATCTGAACGCTACAACATAGTCTACAAAGACATAATCGGTTTTAACTAAGATCCATTCGGGATCGGTAAAATTGAAATTAAGCAGAAACGGTTGCCTGATTACGTCAAAGCGTATGAATCCATCTACCCACGGACCAATCAAAATGCTACACGTTTGATTATCAAACGGAAACAAACGAATATTTATTTTACATATGACTTGATAGCGTCCACCGGGAAACCACACAACTGTTCCGTTAATGTATACTTTAACCTTAGATGGTGATAATTCAACCTTCCCAAAATTATTATAAGCATTATAAATCATTATATCTGGCGTCCAAATTTGATCTGCTCGAATATTCCTCTGAGGACCATATTTACTAACATTCCACCACAAAAAATCATCTCGCCATCTGACAAGAAGATAACCATTCAGGGACATAACCTGTAGTTTTTCATCTAGTCCATTTATAGTGATAATTCCGAATTCTATCTGAACTGTTATACTTTGGTTATAATCGTGTCGTGGACGATCACAACAGCCATTAAAACCATAAACATCGGTGATCATAATTTCATTTTTACCAGAGTTCGTCTGAGAAGCTGATATTTTAATCAAAGACAAAGATAATAAACAGTAGTTCAATCTTACTCTAAACATATCCATATAGTCTATCCAATATTCGTTCCTTTATTACTTAAACTACATTCGACAGTTTCCGTAAAGCTGAATTTGTTAGAGAGCGCTAGCGGAACTTTCAGAGTAGGTGAGACCGTTAATGCTGAATTTTTTCACGTAAAACAATTCTTTCTGTATTCAATACAATACACTAGTTTTGTCTTCTTTGATTTAGTTCATTGCATATTAGCATCACAATTATTGTAAACATAACTTTAACCCTGTGCCAGTGCCTTATATTGAATAGTAACTGGTTACTCTTCAATCACCCTAATCACTAGTTTTGTCTTGTTTCTTCTGTGAATATTTTTCAGAGAAAATATTACATCCTATCATGAACCATGTAACTATTGAAAAATTTCTGAAATGTTTCAGTTGTAACTTGGTTCTAACACGTGCTAGCTACAAACACTATAGATTAGTAAGTATTGGTCGAAAGCTTGTCCATAAGTCTAATAATGATCGTGAGACGCGGACCGAGGGTCCGAGTACTACGTCATTATTAGACGTATGGACAAGCTTTCGACCATTAGCCAACTTAAAATACAGTTCACAAACAATAACATCTACTCACGTGTCATAATATACGTCACATGAGCTCAAATTACATGACATAAAAACAAACACAGAAAAATCTTGAAAGATGTCTGTTCAGGATTGATAAAAAAATATATACTTTTATTCCGTTATTGCTTTGTCGTTCACTTTCTGATAAATGATATGGATATATATGGATATGGATTAAAATGGATACTTTACTTATCTGAACTGTGATTCAAGGATTACAATTTGAATATGTTTCTCTACAGGTCAGTTTTTTTTCCATTCACTTTCCCTTATATGGCTCATTCAAGGAATTCATAATCAAAATACAAGATTCATATTAAGTGGCGTAGCAAGGATTTTATTAACTGAAGGGAGCATCCCAGTACCCCGACTCCCCCTTTCTGGAACCCATTGAAAATTTATCTATCAAGGAAGACGTCGCTATCGCAAAATCTGCGAAACAATGACGTCACAGACGTCTCACTGAAAACTAGAATGGTGCAAATCGATGCAAACAATAACCCCGACACACAAAAGAAGTTTTAAAAACCTATTTACAATCCCATTAAGTGTTAGAGATACAAACCAAATGCTCGCTGAAACAGACAAGCAAAGATCAATAAGAATATTTTTCGCTATACAAACTCATAATACTTAGTCAACCATTAAAATTTTAATTTTGTTTGAATTGTTCATAAAAATATTTACAGATTTTAATATAGCAAACAAATACACATTAAATCATAAATCAGAATAAATAACAGAAATAAATGCATTAGATTTTATGGTGAATAGCTACTTTGTTAGGCTGGTATTTGTTACTATCAGACTTAGACTCTATGCCGCGTTTAGACTGCCACAATTTTCCTGACCCCGTCCGGGCGGTTCAGCAGAAAAGTGGCAACATGTTTGAAGTGGATCGAGTCCCACGAGAAGAGGTGATCTCCAGGGAGAAGCGACATGCACAATAATGATCTTGACCCTAAAGTATGAAATGTCGTAATAGAATACATCGTAAAGTCTTTGAATGGCATTTAGCAATTGTGAGTACGATGTATAGACA
>NW_008709190.1:2053255-2157553 GCF_000327385.1 Lottia gigantea
ACACGACGGGGGAAACACGTCGAAACGTTGCATAAAACTTTAACCAGTGATTGTTGTTCCATAAAGCTGTGTCTATACAGAATACATCATGTTGGCACTGGCTTGCGCCGCCGATATTCACGAAAACATAAAATTTTATTGCTTTGCGTCTCAAACACAAAATTGGACATTTTTAAGAATCGCTGGCGCTTCGAACATGACACAATTAATCATGACTTCCAAATCATTATTTTTGGCGGCTGACATTTGGAATGTCCGGGTTGTTTCCGCCTCCACCGTTTGGAGAGCAGTATGTATTTGATGAATCGCCATTATGGCCCAGTGAAAACAGGGCAGTGTACACGGTAAAGGCTAGCTGGGACGAGTACGCTACATTTCACTGCCAATTTTAACGGCAGTGTTAACCGACTATTTTGACAGATTAACTTTCCTTTAATTCTTCTGCAAGGTATTGTCTGGCTGATTTGCATTCAATCGCTTGGACCACTTACAACATTCTCAATAGTTATCTAAGGAACGAATATTGGATAGACTATACGGATATGTTTAGAGTAAGATTGAACTACTGTTTATTATCTTTGTCTTTGATTAAAATATCAGCTTCTCAGACGAACTCTGGTAAAAATGAAATTATGATCACCGATGTTTATGGTTTTAATGGCTGTTGTGATCGTCCACGACACGATTATAACCAAAGTATAACAGTTCAGATACGTTTCGGAATTATCACTATAAATGGACTAGATGAAAAACTACAGGTTATGTCCCTGAATGGTTATCTTGCTGTCAGATGGCGAGATGATTTTTTGTGGTGGAATGTTAGTAAATATGGTCCTCAGAGGAATATTCGAGCAGATCAAATTTGGACGCCAGATATAATGATTTATAATGCTTATAATAATTTTGGGAAGGTTGAATTATCACCATCTAAGGTTAATGTATACATTAACGGAACAGTTGTGTGGTTTCCCGGTGGACGCTATCAAGTCATATGTAAAATAAATATTCGTTTGTTTCCGTTTGATAATCAAACGTGTAGCATTTTGATTGGTCCGTGGGTAGATGGATTCATACGCTTTGACGTAATCGGGAGACGGTCTCTGCTTAATTTCAATTTTACCGATCCCGAATGGATCTTAGTTAAAACCGATTATGTCTTTGTAGACTATGTTGTAGCGTTCAGATTTTATTTAACCAGAAGATATATATTTTATGTAATCAACATTATTGTACCACTCGTGATTTTATCTTTACTTACAAATTTGGTTTTTATTTTACCGACGGAATCTGGTGAGAAGGTTTCTCTATCAATCTCGATTCTACTATCTTACATTGTCTTGATGAATTTAATATCAACTCTATTACCAACTAACTCAGATCAAATCTGTTTATTGTCTGTGTACATCATGGTTCTTATCGTTCACAGTGCTCTCTCTACTATAGCTACTGTGTTGGAATTACAGTTGACATATTCTAAAGAGAAATGCTGCAATCAAAAGCCATGTGGAGACACAAATGGCGGAATGAAACATCATCGTCGGTCGCACAGAAAACTGAACATCATAGCTTTCGTGATCAGTTTGTCATTTACTATAATTGTTAATATTGTATTTTATTTCTTGGTTATTTAAAAAATAACTTATACCGGGATTGGATTGGATATCTATTATTGCATACAATTTACTATGTGCAATAACAGTATTATATCATATATCCTCGTCACACCGGACTGCTACCATTTGCGATCTTACAGCTACTGGAAATGTACTGTCGCGGCCAAACGTGAGGAAACAAGAGTAAAAGTCCCTAAAAAATTACAAACTTGAAAACAATCGATTTCATACCGCTAGTTATACGACCATATTGCATTCTTACATTTTTGCAGCGTCTTTTCAACGTACATGTGTACTGCGCTTTTATACCAGTCCGACTAAAACGCGCAAACAATATTCTAGTATACGGATTGTAATAAATGATCAAGTTCATGCACTGCATGTGGAATAATTGTATTTAATGGATTAATCTTGACAGCTAGTAATTGAATGTGTCTGAGAGGTGTCTATGGTGGGTCGTTTTGCAGACAATCGATACACAAAAATAATCTGGACATTTCTTTACCATCAATTTCATAACATATAAAATCTTACCCCTTTTTTTTGGCATATAGTGGATATAGTTGCTTTCACATCCTGTATTTTTATTTAATTCCTTTTTTACTGTGTTGTTTAGGCCTACCGTTTGTTTGCGCTTGTTTAACCTGTTTGTGTTTGTTTGCGCTTTTTAGTCTATTGAAATAAACATGTTCTGTACCATGTTAGACAAATGAAAAGCAACAACATTTTATGTCCAAATGCTCTGCACCTTATTAGGCATTTAAAAATAAAGAACGTTTAATGTCACACTGCTGTTCTGTACATTATTGAGAAAAAGGAAATTCAATAAAGTTTCTTGTCTCACTAATAGGGCAATGAAATAAGAGCTTTTATGTCCCACTGTTCTACACCTTATTGGGCACATGGGACTGGAGTTTTATGTCCCATTGTTCTACACCTTATTGGGCACATTGATCTGGAGTTTATGTCTCACTGTTCTACACCTTATTGGGCACATTGAACTGGAGTTTTATGTCCCACTGTTCTACACCTTATTGGACACATTGAACTGGAGTTTTATGTCCCACTGTTCTACACCTTATTGGGCACATTGAACTGGAGTTTTATGTCTCACTGTTCTACACCTTATTGGGCACAATGAACTGGAGTTTAATGTCCCACTGCTTTACACCTTATTGGACACATTGAACTGGAGTTTTATGTCCCACTGTTCTACACCTTCTTTGGTTCATGGGGTTGGAGTTTTATGTCCCATTGTTCTACACCTTATTGGGCACATTGAGCTGGAGTTTAATGTCCCACTGTTCTACACCTTATTGGCTATGGCAATGACCTTTCCTGGATTATCCGAACTCATTTAAAAATAGGACTTATGAGGAAAGATAACTTATTTTACATTAGCCCTAAAGCTGAGCCCAGTCCATCCCTCTTCTTATAATGTCTTCATTCATTTGGATATCAAAAACATTTAAGAGATATTTTATTTGATCAAATATTTTACAATATAGATCTACATTTTAAAACATGAATACATAAAAGAACATCTAAAATGTTGTGAAGAATTACATGTTGCAAAAATTGCCAAAAAAGCTATTTGCGTAAGAGTGATTCTATAACATGAAGGCTACTAAAACATTTGAAACGCTAAAATTTTTATTGGAAACCTAATATAATCTAAGCCTGAAGCATTTAGTTCACAAGTGAGCGAAATAGAATGCATAAGAAAAAACATAAAAAAAACACCCTAATTACCAAAAACACAACAATTTTTGAAAAAAATTCATATCATTGCAAATATGAATTGTTTTGTTTTTTTGAAATACTTAACAAACAAATTTTGGTTAATGGTATTTTCTGCATACTATCTACTTGACACCCCTCAACTTTCAATTGAACTCATCCACACATGCATAAGCATACTATTATTGACATAGAAATGTATGTACAGGTATGATTGAAAGAGCTTATTTGTTAAATTAGGGGGTGTTTTGGGTTTAGTTGTCATATTTTATCCAGCCTGGCATAGTACATATTAGTAAGCTTAAAAATGTGGAATATATACAGAGTTTGGGTAAACTTATCTGTTTCAAGCCGCAGAAATGCATAATTATCCAATTGTAATGCAAATGATTTAGCATTTGGGCTAATATTAAATGAAAAGAAAACAACACATAAACATTCGCCCAACCCTATGTTAAAATTTATTGAGTTGAATTAAGCTTCGCAAGCTACTTGCATTGTGCTAGCAGATCCTACTCCATTACATTGAGCAACTTCATCATCATCAAAATTAATTTCATTGATGTCATAATCTATTGTCTGAAAAACAAATAATTCAAGATGATAAAATTAGGTTGACAGATTTTGGACAATATTTGCTTGGTAACATCTAACAAATTGTGTCTTTAGCGCTGATCTTGGTCTGAAAGTAATAGTATGGTTCTTTGAATTTTTCCTCATTATTCCAGTTAACCTATCTGTAAAAGGGTATGGATAATCCAAGAAAGAAGAATGTGGATGAGAATCAGCTGAAGGACAGGATCTTTGAGAAATTAATACGTAGGTTGTTTCCCTTTAATTTATTCCTTTATGTTCAATCAATAAATGTTCAGCTATGGTTTTTGGCTTTTAGAGAGGAGAGTATTTCTATTTCTATTTAATTGTATGCGAATAGGATGTTTGATTATAATTCTGAAGAGTGCTATCTTTGGTAACATTAACAAAGCTAACATTCAGGTCTATGATCTAGTAAAGCAATTACTCCTTTAAGATTGAGAATATACAATATTTTTAGGATTATTAAAAGTATTGTGAGAGGTTTTCTAAAAAATAAATTGTGTATTGGAGACACTGATAGCTTCCATTTGCACCATTCCAATTTTCAATCAGACGTCTGTAATTCCTGCAATTTCACTAAAACTAAGTCTTTTATGATGTCACTAATCGCGAAGGCCCTTAAGTATTAAAAAATATTTCACCATTAGTGACATCATTTAACATTCAGTTTTAGTGGAATTGCAGGAACCACAGACGTCTGATTGAAAATAAGAATGCATATAGGACTGATTTTGTACTAGGGCTCAGATTTTGTTTTCAGAAAATCTGAAAATTTAAAGGCCCAAAGAGCTCAATTTTGAGTTGCCAAAAACGTATCAAAATCTATATATCTTTTTGATTTGTACAAAGACCACGGATCCCACCCTAATGACGGGCTGATCAAACCTCTTTACAATCTCTTCAAATAATTAAGACATGAATTGGTGCACAATCTTAAGATTGATTTTGTACTTACCAACCATCTAACAGGAGTTAAGAAAACAATATCAGCTGTGAAAGAGAGTATTTCAGTCAGATAGCTTAATTTGTCTTTAGTTTGATTCAGTACCCATGTTGGTATTTCATCATAGCTGTCAACCTACAATAATTAAAATAATAACCACAGGTACATTTACTAATAACAACATAAATAATTCATATTTTCATTTGCACACGACATCTTTGTTGAAACAAACAGGTCAGAGAAGCTAATGTGAAAAAGAAATTAGCAACTTTTGTCGCCGATTAGAGTCTTGAGTTTCAACAACTGGCACAGGCACACGAGGAAACAAAATCTCCACTCAGATTTTCCACCTTGTTGATAATCATGTGCAGAGCATGCAATTGAAAGGAAAAGGAATCTGATAAGATGATGACCGTCTGTCTTGTAGACGATAAAACTATCTGAGACAATTTTCAAACTTGTTTGATATTATTAATCCTCTCAGCAACACGATAATCATATCATGGAAACACAGGCACACGCAAGTTAATTACTTAAGATTCGATTTGGAGACAAAAATCTCCAACCAAGACCACTCGTGTTCCCGCACCTTAAATGGGCTAAAGAACTGAAGCTTTACATGCTAAAGGCTGGCATGTTCCACATTATGAACAGTTTGAAAATCAGGAGTATAAAATGGAGTTTTTTGTCAATCAGTCAAAGTAAATTTATATTGCCTACCTTGGTAAAAGAAATGTAGATATCATCAGCATATGTTTTAGCCATTTTCAGTTGTTGAGAGATATAATCAGAGCCATTATCAGAGTAAGACTTGAGAGTAGTGAAACTGTTTCGAACTTGATGAGCAAGATTTCTTGTTACATTAATACTTTTGTCTTCAAGAGTCTAAAAAATAAAGAATACTAATGGGTATGTGCTAAAACAACCAGATATATAGCACGTGCAGAAGTGCTAAAAAATGTGAAAAAATTGGCAAAATCAGAAATAATGGCTCCATGAAAGACATTTTCCCATTACCATACTTAAGTCCTTGTATGCCCTTGACAGTGGCTATGTAAACACTGCAGAGGTGAGTTGTCAAAAAGGAAAACAGTTACAAACTCTACACTACACTATTGGCTGGCAACCTGCCCAAATGATTACATAAACTTCCCCTACCAGCAGTCTTTACCAAGTGACACTCAAGTGTTCAAAGGGTTAATGTAATATGACTTCAGATCTGCTTCAGATATTTTTAAACTTGTAATTGGCATAAACTGATAGTATTCTAGGTTCGATGATTCTTTGATGAACCTGATATGCACTAAACTCAGTTGAATGGACATACATGTATTATTTAAGCTCACCTTAGGTTCTGGGATATCTTCTGCCATTGTTAATTTAGACCAGGTTTCATTCATGTGACTTTTAGCACCATCAATATTAGATCTAGCATACTCAATCTACAAATGAAATACAATCACTTTGAAAAATAAAACTAAGGTGAAAAGCTCATAAGTGGCTCATACTCTTCAGTCCTGATATTAAAGAGTTAACCTCATTTTCAGCAGCTGTCCCAGGACCTGCTGGATAAGAATTGAACATTGGATTGTTTTCATTGGATTGTTCCAGTTTATCTGATTGGCCAATCACTGTAATTGATTTTAACCAGTCATATTACTGTATTTATCCTTCTTTTTTTCCAGTTCATGTTCTGCTCAAACCCTCTTTCATCAACAGAAAAAAAGAAATTTACTTACCAAATCAACATTAAATTTGAGTTTATCAATGGCCTCTTGACTACGTATTTTGACTTGAGTAATGTCAGTCATAGCTTTTTTATACATTCTCTGTCGAACTTTATGACTCAGGACCCCAACTCTGGTGATAGGATTCTTTGTTACCATGTCAACCTCCATTTTACATGTTTCATCTGAAATTAGTCAGATAATACTTAAGTATTCCTTGTTACGATAAAGAATTTCCGTGGCAGATTGCATTAATTTGATACTAGTGTCAGCTAATGGGATCGAAACATGGCTGCTACTTTGATTTTGGTCTTCAAAACTGTCAAAACATAATTAGCGTTAGTTTCTTAAGGTAGAAATGTTTGCAACTTTGTGATGTTTTTTTTTTGTCACTAGATCAGTTGGTCCCAAAAAAAGGGATCTATTTTGCCACCATAATACTAAGAAATATAACCAAAACTTGTTATCTATATGCTCAAATTGGTAACAAGTCAAAGTGATATGGATAAAGATAGCTATAATTGAGCTCTATGGGCTTGCAATTCAAATATTAGGACTTGGAGTCTGGCAGAAAATAATGACCTGTGTAAATGAAAAAAAATATATGAAAATCAAACTCACCAGATTCACATAGATATTTATCAACATAATTTTCAGAATAAGTTAAAACATCATCTACTTTATCAGCGACATATTTACCATATGAAGTTTCTAATGTTTTATCAAGTATGTTCTGACCAACATTTTTCACTCTGGTTATCTATATCAGGGAAAGATATTGATCAAAATCAATTGAGATACCTTGATTTATCAACAATATTAAGAGTCACTGTCATTAATTTAATTTTTGATTTATTAAAGATGGGTTCCCTTATTTTCATTTTTCTGGCAAAGCAAATGCACAACAGACTTTTTGTCACACAAAAATGTTGAAATTTAAAGAGGAGTCATTTAACCATGACCATGAATTTTTGACCACTATTATTTCTTGACCACTGTATGAATTATAAATGTGATAAAAAGTAAACAAACAACTCAGTGTGCCCTGACCTCTTCAACTTATGACCACTTAATAAAAATAGTAAACAATCTTTTACTGTATATCTACCTGCTCTGTTCCCATGGTAACGACAGAATTATAACCATTAACTGCTGGTTGTACAACAGTGTGACAAGCTCCCTTACAGGCTTCTTTACCTTCATTGTAGACCTACAAAAATAAGACACATTCCTGTATATTAAATTCATTTCATTGGTTTTTTCAACATTTCCCTCAAAGAAATTTTCAAATCATAAAAATTATAAACCTATGAAGGCCTTGTTTAAACATTATGAGCTTCAAGTATGAGTAATCCGAAACATTAAAAACTGGTCCATTTATGAGGTAGAAATTCCCTATTTCAGTGGTAAAATAATATGGAACACCATGCATTAAAATTACAGACCTATGTGAAAATTATAAAGCCAAAATTTTTGTTGTGATTTTTGAAATTATAATGGTTTCCTACCTGATTAGGAGATTTAGTTATAACAGGGTATTTCTCCTCTAACTTGACCAATTGTTGTACAGCAACTTGATTTACATAATCAACTGAAGAATTAATAAAATATAGATAGGTTACAATAAAGGAATGATAAAACCATAAAAGTCACACCCAGGAATTGTTTAAATATTGGATAGAACATCTAACATAGCTCAATTCAGTTATATTCAGTTATATTCATGTTTGTGCTAATATGCTTCAAAAACCACTCATCACCCTGCAACTGGGTTTGTCAACTCAACATCCCTTTCGGACAGTCCATGAAGCTAATAATGTCTGATATAGTAGAAAAAGAAACATCTAGTTAATTTTAAGTAAGTAATGTATATTGAATACAAAATTAAGCGATCCAAAAAAATCAAACTTACTTTGAGGCTGAACTTTAGCGATCAAAGGTAAGGAAGTATTAGCCACAGTTTTAACACTTCCCTCTGCCATATCAAAAGATTTTTTGATCAGTGAATTGCTAGCTTTTGTCTTCTGGTAGACATCACAACCAAGATTCCATGCTGAACTGACCATAGGCAAATTTCCCAATCTTTGAATAAATTGCTCGTTTTCCATCTTTTCAGCCATTCTTGCGTTTTCAGCTGCTTGACTTTGTCGATACATTAACTAATCTGATCAAATCTATATTATGTAGAACGTAAAAATTCAAGCTGTATGCCCAAATTATCAATTTACATAGTTTACATTTAAATTTCAGTTAAAATAAAAAGTGCTCAAATTTGTAATATTCATATGATATTTTTTCCTCTATTACAACAGAAACAATAAATTCCTTGAAAAAGAGGATTGTTTTAAAATCAAAGCTTATGGTACGCCAATACAGGCTTAAAAGATTACATAATTGTTATAAATAGTATCCATTCAGTCAATATAATCTCTCAATATTATAACCTAATCATACATTGTTCTTCTTTGTTATAGATTGCTAATTTTTAGAGAGAATTAAAAATTTCTTACCTGCTAATATCGTAGATAAATTATCAAATATGCACACTGCGTGGGTTTTCGAAACTTTTATACCTTCCGCTATCTTATGATGATTAATAAATACCGTCCTATTTTCATCAGACAAAGACCAAAGTCCGAAGTCCAAAGTACAGTTATAATGTGATCAAACCGTGTATCACTCCAGTGATATCAATTGCCAAATCGGACGTGGCGATATGACGAGGTGACGGTTGCGTTCTTACTTATTTTGAGCATTAAATTATCAATAAGATTTGACTTATGATTGAAACCCGACTCGAAAAAATAATAACGGAGTCTTCATCCCGAAATGTCTTGTCAGTTCGCCTTTTTAAACTGTTTATTAAATTTCGCTTGTCGGCAAAAGGTCACTTTGTCGGTGGTAAAAAGACGTCTGTACTATAAGCCTTTTTCATCCAGTTTATCAATAAAACAACTTATATTAGAATAGTCTGGATAATCGAGCTGGTTATATTATGGAGAATAAATTGAATAATGAAATGAAAATTTGTAAATCGGGTGACTTACTTAAGTTTCAGAGGAGTGGGATGCGACAAGATAGGATTACAATGACGTAATTAAATGTGAAAGGTAAACGTATAAGTAAATGTGTTTTATCAAATCAGGTTAACTGATATGTCAGTCAAAAGTAAAGTCTAAAGATAATGATGATGCATGTATTGCATGAACTTCATGAAGTCATTAATACAGCCGAAAGCAAAGTAGGCTACTTATTCTTAGAATAGTTTCTATTTATTTCCATAGTTGCTTCCCAAAAGTTGTTGACAGACAGATGATTTTATTAGGTGAAAGAGCTAGATGCCACAAGTGCTAAATTTAGATAGTGCCATTGACATTAGAAGGCCAATGGTACTGAAATCTAAACTGGAGTTCATTGATTTGAGACCTATGATTAATTCAGCCGAAATTGACCCAAAACATATAAACATTTTTTATCATTCCTATTCTATTGTTAGCCATAACCAGTCATAATTTTGACATTCAGCAGCTTTTGAAACAACTTTTTTTCGTCATTTCAGATGGTATAGTTTTCGTCAGGTTCTGTTGATAGATAACAGTGGTACGATGTCTGGTGAGGAAAAGGAACCACCCTGCTCCAG
Source organism: Lottia gigantea (assembly GCF_000327385.1). Lineage (NCBI taxonomy): Eukaryota > Metazoa > Mollusca > Gastropoda > Lottiidae > Lottia > Lottia gigantea. The sequence continues at coordinate 2,063,516 of NW_008709190.1, forward strand.
TATCAGAGTTAAAGCCAGTACTCCAATATGTAATAAAGATTTCAAAATGAAGTCTCCAACTACAGAAAATTATATGGTGTTTAATATAACTGATTCCTCCATATCAACAGTTACTGCTACCTCTAGTGATACTGCTGGTGTTGCTTCTTCATCCAGTGGATCAGGTTGTGCACCTAGTGCTTCTTGTGGAACATCCTGTGGCCCCAGTAGATCAGCATGTGGTCCTAGTGGATCGTCTTGTGTACCCTGTGGGGCTGGTGGTTGTTCTTCTTACATCAGCCTGCCAAAACCTAAACCAAGAACAGACTTGCCATTGAGTGAAAAGTTGCGTTTGATACAAGTCAGTGAAGCTACGGGTAAAAGCCAGAGAAACTTGGCACAAGAGTTTAATATATCCTTGGGTTCAGTCAATAACATCTTAAAACGTAAAAAAGAATATCTTGATGCGTATGAAAACAATGAGATTCCATTGAACTGTAAAAATTTCCGACGTTGTAAAAAGGGTGAATATCTTGAAGACTTAAATAAATTGGTTTTAAAATGGATAGGAATTGCACAAAGTAAGAATATGTTACTGAATGGTGCTTTAATTCAAGAAAAAGCCAAAGAATTCGCCACCAAAATGGGTATTGCATTTAGTCCTTCAAATGTTTGGCTAAGTGGTCTGAAGAAGAAGTACAATATTCAACTAAGGACAGGAGGTTGTGACTGTGCTGATCCAGGTGGACGTATTTTTAACACTTGGGCTAAGATGCTGCCCTATCAAATCCAGGGATTAGATCCAGAGAATATTTTTACCTGTGGTGAAACAGCCCTTTTCTATAAGGGGCTACCTGATAGATGTTATGTTGATGGAACTGTTTGTTTTGGAAGCCATCATAATATGGACTTTACTGAAAACAAGTTTACCATATTATTTTGTTGTAGTGCTTCAGGCGAGAAATTGAAGCCATTGATTGTGGGAAAAGATCAGCTGCCACAAAGTTTGAACAACTGTAATGCAAAAGATATACCAGTGCAATGGTCTCAGCAGAAGAATTCGTGTATGACTGCCAATATTTTTGCCAATTGGTTAAGAGATCTGGATAAACATTTAGAGGAGCAGGATCGTCATATAGCATTATTTATGGAAATGATACCTGGTCACTTAGCTAATGTCGTACTTAAAAACATCAGTATTAAATATTACTTAGATAATTCTGGAACTTTTCTACAACCCTTACAACAAGGTATTATTACAAACTTTAAGGCACACTATAGAAAGAGATTTCTCCAAGCTGTGTTAGCTAGACAGGAATCAAATGAGGACACAAGAGCCATATTGGAAGATATTTCTGATTTGGATGCTGTGTTTTGGATCAAACAGAGTTGGAATAATGTACAGAAAACAACTGTAGCTAGTTGTTTCGAAGCTGTAGGTTTTGTAGCAGAAACAAGTGAAGATGAATTGGAAGATAATAATCCAACAGATTTAATCGAGCTAGTAGAAGAAACCGGTGTTTCGTTTAGATTTATGCCAATGTTTACTGAAATCTACCTACAATTTGATTCCCAAATACCTTGCCATGCTTACGAAACTGAAGATTGGGAGAGTCAGTTGATACAGGAAGCCATGGTTGCTAATGGTAACGTGAAAACTGAAGCAGAAGACACTAGTTATGAGATACAAAATCAAAAGAACCTTTTACAATCGAACGAGGCAAGTTCTAGTCAATCCCAGCAGCAGTCGAGTGTTACATTACCACAAGTAACTCAAGCTGATGCTTTAGCTTCATTACAGAAACTGAAGTTGTTTGTGAAAGGAAATTGTGGTCTTTTAGACAAGATTTATAACATAGAAAAGGCAGTTTTAGAACATATAACTCAGAAGAGAAAGCAATCAAAACCCAGATTTCGCAAACCAGTTATGTTTGGAAGTCCAAAAGACAATAGTTCCGAGAGTTGTAATTAAACACTTGAAGACATTATGTTTTTCTGATTATCAGCTTAAAATTTGATTTCAGCTATATTATCACTTTTTAATAATAATTATTTAGATAGTGTCTAAGTAGTGAGCATAGCGGTATTCTAGGTTGTTTAAGTCAGTCTAATTAACTTCCGTTCGTATTTTATTAGTTTCGTTTGGAATGTTTTATTAGCTATTAGTTTTGTACGTAACCACTACAGTAAGGTCTAACACTGTCCTTGACTTTTCATTCTGTTAACCTTTCCTTGACCTCTGACTTAATGAATCATGTGGCGAACAATAGGTGCATCCCGAGGCACATTAGACTAGCTTATCAAGTCTGATAGTGTTATACGCCTCGGATTGCACCGATTGTTCGTGTCACATTATTCCGTTGCTGGAAAGGGCACTCACGTGATTGGTTAAAACTGAGGTCAAGCTAAGGTTAACAGATTGAAAAGTCAAGAAGGACAGTGTTAGACCTTACTGTAGTGGTTACGTACAAAGCTAATAACTAATAAAACATTCGAAACTACAAACTAATAACATAAGAACAAAAGTTAGGTCTAATTGTAATTAGTCTGCATTTAAGGTGTAAAAAACTTCTGGTTACTTCAGACAATTTGTTATTTTTGTAGTTTTGTTATGAATTAGAAGTCTGATTTGTACTCAGTTGTCCATCAACTGTTGATATGAATATACCCCTAACTTATTCTTTAAGTATTATGATTTTGATTAAAATATTTTTAATTCAGTTTTTTCTGAACTGCTTTAAAAATGTAGAATGCAAGTTTTCAAAGTTGGCATGCTGCATTGTGAATTACTTTAGTGGGGGACTTCATAACTCTAACCTAGCAAGTACTATCAAGGATTTTGGCTATATTAGGATAAATAGATATCATTGGATAGGTAAGAGTCAACAAGAAAAGTTTCTCCACATCTGAACAATTGCTTGATGTGTGATTGTACATGTAAATGCAATGATCAGTGGTTTTTATTTTGATAATGGGCCCAGATGTTATTTAATGACATTCGGGGGTTATTCAAATTATAATTAAATCTACCAACAGGTCACAATATCTCAAGGTAGTTTTAGAGTCTCCACTTCCAATTGTAATACTGATTAAATAATTACCGGTAAATAGATTGCTCTTACTATACATTTTGTTAAGCCCCTGATAATTTAATCACTTTTGTCTGGCTTTGGCCTTGTGTATTTTTCAATACAAGGGTTATGATATGATACACACATCTATAGGGATAAAATAAATTCATTGATATCAATACATCACCACTAGATATGATACACGTATCATGGAATGTTCAAAGGTGATGTTTTGACAAGACAAAATAAATAATATAAAACTTTCTTTATTGAATGATATAAAAAGAATACAAAAAGTTATCTAAAAGTCACTAAAATTTATTTTAAAATAACAGTCTAAATTTTTATCCAAAAATTTTAATAGCACGGGAAAAATTGCTGTTGGAAAAAAAGCATACAAGTTTTGCAGACAAATTGACTGAAATGTGGTAAATTTCAAGGAAGCACCCATGTAAGATTTGATATAGCACTACTTAAGATAAAAAGTAACAACTTAACATATATTCAATATAATGAAACATTATTTTACATGGCTTTAAAAACATTGGCTTTAATATTTTGAGTATAGCACTTAATAATGCCTTAAGTAGTTAAAAGTATAATTTGGAGTATTTGAACTGCTAATAGTCAAACGTTAAAATTCATGGTAGTGGATAAAATGTAAAACATAGTTTCAGAGTAGAATTTACATCTACGGTACTAACATATATGCATAAACTAAATGCTTAATTGAACTAATAATAACTAATCTCTACATCTAAATCTATTTAGATAAAAACTAATAATACTTTGGAATTCTAAAACACTAAAAAAATTAACAAAACATCATTAACTAAAACAAAAAGATTTTTTAAATCCATCCTGAAAAATGTTTATGCTACTTCAAATGAGATATTATTGAAATTCTGCAGGCCAATCATTGCACTAAGCTGAGATGCATTGGCTCCATTATATATGTAATTGGAAAGTGAAATTTGACTGGATTAAGAGATTGAGAAGGTATTATAGTCAATGAAAAGAAACATCTCACAGGCAGGAATTTGTAATTCACGATCTCGAAAAAGAATCCAATCAAATTTGACCTCCTTGCCAACAACAATGTCTCCAATGCATTCACGGCTGAGTCACAAACACAAGCCATGGAATTTCGTTGATGAATGGGCAAGAAGCAAATTAAAATGACAATGATGATTAAATTAAAGATCAATTAACATAACAAATGAAAAACACTAATGAACCTACAGATATCATAATTGGTATGAAATAGAATAAACACTGAGAGGTATTAAAAGGCATCAACTGATTCCAAGTAAAAAACATGAATTAAAGACCTGTCTTCTTGAGGACGGTGTCTTTTAATTCTGCAACTGGAGGAATATCAATACCATGTTTGTTGAAGTAGAAGATGCCAACTGCTGTCAAGGCAAGAACTACAGCATCATAGGCATGATCTATGAGAAATGCTACAAAACATCTTTTACCAAAGGCGCAATGTGAAACATCTGCCAATACCAGTAGACAGGCAAGACCAACACCAATTGATGCTGCTTCTGCTAATGATTGAACATTCAACGTATTGCTGAAAAACAGGATATCCATTTTAAAATTAACAATGTCATAATACAGGGTGTGTATTCTCAAAACGATCTTGGCTCTAGGGTGTCCCGTGGTTTAACATCTAACACTATTTCTAGGATATCCTAGAGCTAAGATTGTTTCGAGAATACATGGCCTGGATTGGTTACCACTCCATTTTGGAAAGACTGAGGTGGCTCACCTTTTTTAATTTTTGTTCTCGAATTTCAAATCACTTCAATGTTTTTCAATTCATTTTTAATTACTACATTGATTAACAGAGATAATTCTGCAACATTGAGAGGGTTATCAATCTAGGCATAAAGAACCTTCAGACTTAGTTTGGTTTTCCCTATGTTGGCAATAAAGTATAAAGTTAACCATACTCCAATGTTATTGCAAAAATTCCATGTAGCATAATAGCAAATGCTAAATTAATGATAAACAATTATATACTTACACTATAATGAAATGCAGTAATAATGACAGTGAGATACTGCTGAGAATTGAGATGTACATGGCATGAGCTGATCCTTGTCCAATTTGTTTAGCAGATTTTCCAGGATGAGCACCTTTCATCCATAGATTACCAAGGAATACTGGATGATACCATATTGCTCCAACTACACAGGAGAGAACTGCACCAACTAATGCACCAAGAACCATCTTTATAAAATATCAGTGAATTTGTCTAAACCTAAAAAATACAAAATTACACTTTTGGAATAATGCTATCTTGCAAGAGGCAAATACAAGTGAACACAGACAGTGACAATCTATTATATACTTGGCATTCAGTTATACAATAGGCCCTGTATGTTGAAAGTCAGTTTAACATTAGTGACTTAGAAAAATTACAATTTCACATTGGATAAATAAATGAATAAATCTCCATAAATAGAACCTATTCAATTCAATTAGACGCATGGTCTTGTAGCAGATGGAACGAACCTCTCCCCATTTTGAAAAAAGACATAACTAAAATAATCATTTATGCATTGTTCAAACTTCGTTGCATCAAACAGCTCTATATTCAAAATAATTCTCTTGGTATTTATCATACTCACTTGGTAAAGGCAGGCGTTTGCTGTGGATTTAAATAATTAAAGATTCCCGCAGGTGCTCTATGCTTGTACATTAATTTACCGCGTCTCTGTAGTCTTTCTTATCCTGACCATTGTAGCTTAAAAAATACTTTACGAGCATATGTCTTGATAATCGTGTCTATTTTATTTCAGAGCCAGTTCGCTATATACGACGACGTAGCAACGATTATAAACAAAGATGGCACATTGAACCAAGAAGAAATATTGTCTCGAGAAGATTCATAAAGCACTATTTCTGCTAAGCAGACGATGGCAGTCAATGAGCAGTCTGATCAAGAATCTTCAGCCTTAATTAATTTGAAGGAATTTCAAGATAAATGGTGTGAATCGATAGATTTTGAATATCTACAGAAGAAAGATGTTGATCTTGATGAGATTGCACGAAATACCTCACTTCCATCGCAAACAGTTTATGATTTGGCCAATGTTTGCAGGTACAAATAACAGTTGGTATATAATTTTAGAAATTGCTACTGTTTATGACTTAATGCCTACTGAATAACAGAGTGAAGTGGTGAGGGGAGTGTTTTCGTGTATGGTAGTTTAAAAAAAAAATGGACTACTCAATCCAAATAAAGACACCGTTTTTGAATCAGAGTGGTGCTCATTTGAACAATAGTATTTCAATTACATAGGCTTAAGGTCTGTCTGTTGAAAAATAAAACGTACATTCAATGAAATCTCTACCAATTTAATTTAGTAACTACCTATCAGTCTGTTAGTTACCTGAAGGTACCTGATAGGCTGAAGATCCTTGTATGTACACTGAATCCGGTACTGTGCAAAGGTCAGAGCCAATGGACAATGTTCCAATATCCTTCTGTTATTTCCATAATTTCAGTTTGAAAACACTACTGTCTGGTGATGAAGCAGAAGATAAAAAGTTATATTATGAAACAATACCAAATACAGAACTCAAAACATTACAGTATGTATAGGCAGCATATTTAGTGACCTTTATAACTGAGTTTAGACTGTTACACTGTGAAATCTTTATTAGGATTGCTAGCTTAAAGGTTCCAACACTTACTGTGAATTATCTGTACTTAGTCAATGGTTATCATATATTTTTCTGCATAGTGCCCTTCCATTTTTAAACATGCTTTGGCCAGTAATTCTGCTTAACCTGTATAATCAATGAAGCCAACATAAAATGGCCATTCACTGCAGAAATGGCGTTATCATTACTAGGAAAGAGGTGAAGTTTTATCAATCTGAACCCTGTGGTATTAATGTGCTTAACACTATCATGGGAGATGTCCACTGGCTATTGTCAAGCCTTTTATTCTGCAGTCAATCTCTTAATAGTGGCAAAGGTTAGGGGCACCACATCATGATATATATGAATAAGATGTCTTGGAGTTACCCTTTTCAATTGCAGGTACTTGATGATAGCTCTTTAACCAATTGTGTTATGTTTAACTTATACTGCAATTTGTTTGGTAGATTATAAAATTGATTGTGTCTATTTCAGATATCACAAGAAAGAATTATTAAAAAGAAAAGAAAATCAGCTATATAAAAGTTTTGTATTAAAACATATGAAATATAATGTCAATGATACAATACAGGTATTTCTGCAGTTTTTTTATTCATATTGTAATTAGTTAATTTTTCAAATTGGCAATATATAGTATGCGTCCACTGTCTTATAAAATGTTTCTAACAACTTCAGTGAAAAAAATTGTATGTCATCAACCAATTTTTTTTTTTTGAATGAAAGGTATGGTCAATTATCGATAAATAATGTCACAATATGATACGTGTATCGTGACATGACGTATCGCGATACATCGATTCACTTACATATCCTGTCAGCACTAATTATAATGATACCTTCATAGGAATATGAAAATGTGGCCTTTTGGAGGATAACTACAAATTGTTCTTACAGATTCCGCCGTGTAAAGATGATATAGAAAAAGATAAAAAAGTTAATACACCTAATATATTACTTACTGTTGATATACATAGACCATCAGTTAAGAAAAAAACATTTGTAAGTTAATCATTTCCTGTTGCTTTCTTTGTACAATATTCTCACAGTGGAGTTCATGGAAAATATGAAGCTGCACTGGCTCATTGAGTTCAACTTTTGCTCACTGACTGGAAAGCTAGGTTTCCATACCTCCAAATTTCCTAGGCTGTTTCCCCATCAGTGATGCAGGTCAGAGGAGTTTACATGGAAAAAGTGTCTCAGGTTGTTCAGAAACAGAGTAGGCTAATTCAGCTGTCCTGGCAAAATTACCATCAATGCACACTACATGACATTGCCCGTCTTCTACACCAGAGCACAAGAGTTGGTTGTCATGGTTACTATTTAAATTAGATTATCTGACTGACCATGAACAGTAAATTTGATCTCTTTGTTTTAATTGTAGTTGTCTAGAGACCAATGTGTATTAGTAAGAGGTGATATGTTTTTATCAGAATTTCGAGATTCTATAGAATGTGTCAATGATCTAGCTATTGGTGGAGATTTCAGTGAAAATTTAGAAATGGCAGAACATGCTATTCCTTGTAAGGTAAGTTTGTGCATTATTTATTTTAGATAATGCAGACTTAAGGCAAGGCGTATTCATGTACAGTCATTAGTGAATTTTCATGTGTCATTGAGCAAGAGTTCTGGCCACGTATTCTCAAAACGATCTTAGCGCTAGGATGTCCTAGAATCAATGTTACAAGATAAGAACCTAGGATATCCTAGCGCTAAGATCGTTTCGAGAATACGTGGCCTGTAATTTTGTTGTCAATATGTTAGAGGCTTTTTCATAATTAATATTTGAAAATGTTTTTTTTGCGATATAGCGGCCATTTTGAATTTTACATTTGGAAACTTCTCATTTCAAAGAGGTCAATATTACAGTATCGAAATATCCAATTACACAAGAATCATTTTTGTTTTAAGGAAACAATGAAGTCTGGATTTTTATACATAGAAGGAACATTTTATAATGATACAAGGTTTGCTGATAACAGAGACTATAGCAGGTAAAGGAAATCATATTAGAGCCTTATAAGGATGATGCCAAATTTCATTATCGATACTGTAGCAAATGGTAGAAGCGTATCATGCCTGCACTGTGGTCCAACCCGTACCTTACGTAATCATTTCATGTCTTTTTTGCGACTCTAAAGCAACATACATGTATTTTCATGTGATTTCTCCCTTGGTAACTAAAACAGAAGAAATCTCTAAATATTTTGGCTTGTTGTTATTTTGTAATTGCTGTTTTTCAATGATCAATTTTCATTCTAGATCTATCATAGATTGGATGAAAAATTCCTGTCAATCTACAATAGATTATAAAACAGCTTCTATGGAAAATGTGAGATTTATAGATTTATCTATAAAATTAGGAGAACCCTATTTATATATGCATCAAGGAAATTGTGAACACACCTTTAATTTTAGTGATGTAAGGTAAGAGCACACCTCTTTTCCAGAAGCATTTTCTTCAAACTTGTCTATCTATAATATGGTAAAAATGTACTTAATGTAGATTTTTGTTTTGTGCTTTTTCTGAGGGTAATAACACTTTCTATCAATAATCTGACAAAATTGTTACACAACACATGTTCAAGGTCATTTAAGTATTAACCAATCAAATGCTTAGTTCAATAAAACATTGACTGCAAGTGAGTAATACTTGAATGCTTTAAATTTCTGTTTTACAGAATGTTGAACTCTGATGACAGTAGAAATATTGATGATTATCCTTTTGTTTTATCACAAAAAGTAAAAAGAAGAGTATTATGTAAATCATGTATGACTTATACAGCTAAGTAGGTTTATTTCAATTTTTCTCCTTTATATCATTATAAAGGGACAGGGTTTACCATTTGACCAGTGTACCTTTATCTCAGAAACAGAATTTTTTTAGCTTAGCCAATCAGTAATAGTATTCATGCTCACTGTCCAATTGAGCCTTTAAATCAATTTGTGTCCAGAATTATCTACATTTGAAAGTCTTTTCTCAACACGTTGCCATATATAGAAAATGAAAATGACATGCCATGTACAGTAGTTCACTAACCATCAAGCCCATAAACCGAGGCCCCGTGTTCTACAGGTTGTGCACGTTAAAGATCCATTGACAGTCAGAAATCAAAAAAGCGCAGGCTAATGTTGCTGTCCTGGTGTAGAAAATTAGGATGTAAAAATCTATTCATTTAATTTAATTTCCCAGATGATGCAGGTAGGAGGGGTTGACATGGGAAAGTGTCTAGTCTTTCATATGGGACGACAAACCGAGACCCAGTGTGCTATAGGCTATGCACAAAATTTACACGATTTTATATTTTCATTGCAGATGGCAAGTAGAAGAGAGTAACCTAACACCAACAGAACCATGTTATTTATGTGATGGTTGTCTTCGGTGTTTACATTATGATAAAGATGGCAATAAAGTTGGACATTTTAAAGCTTTCAAGTTTGCTGATACTTTCAGTAAAAGAAATAAAGTCGACTGAGAAAGTACAGACTTTTAGTTTGATCATCTGTGAACAATGCCATTATAGGGATTGTTGATTTCAGAGACAACCATCATGATTAAGAGCACACTAAGGGTCTTATGGTACTTTTTTGACCCCTTTTACAGTCTGATGCAGAAAACAGGCAAATGAAAACAGCTGATAACTGATGTGTACCCTTCTGCTCATAAGCCAGGCATACACGAGATTTCAACTCCAAAAATTGCTATGGGAAATATGAATTTAACCCTACCAGCTGCTCAAGCAATTGCAGCAACAGAGTATATAAAATGTTTATTAAATATTAACATCAATAAACAATTATTTACAAACAATTATTCATTAATTAGCTTTAAAAATTAAATTACAGTACGTCAAATATAACATTTGTAAAAGATAGAAAATATATTAGATATTTAAGAAACTTAAGTATGAATGTCTTAATTACTCAATGTCTATTGACGTGTGGGTGTCTGCATTACCCACTGTCTATTCCAGTCATGAGGGCCTTAATTACTCACTGTGTATTTAAGTGAGTGTCTGGATTACACATGAGTGTCTGCATTACTCACTGTCTATTACAGTCGTGAGGGCCTTAATTACTCACTGTGTATTAAAGTGAGTGTCTGGATTACTCACCGTCTCAGCAATGGTTAGTGCCTGTCTATTACTTTCTGTCTGTTAAAGTTGTCAGGGGCTTAATTACTCATTGTCTATTAAAGTGTGGGTGTCTGAATTACTCACTGATAAAGAGCGAGTCTCTGAATAACTCACTGTCTATTAAAGTGAATGTCTGCATTACTCACATGAGTCTGCATTACCCACTGTCTATTACAGTCGCGAGGGCCTTAATTACTCACTGTGTATTAAAGTAAGTGTCTGGATTACTCACCGTCTCAGCAATGGTTAGTGCCTGTCTATTACTTGCTGTCTGTTAAAGTTGTCAGGGGCTTAATTACTCATTGTCTATTAAAGTGTGGGTGTCTGAATTACTCACTGATAAAGAGCGAGTCTCTGAATAACTCACTGTCTATGAAAGTGAATGTCTGCATTACTCACATGAGTCTGCATTACTCACTGTCTATTACAGTCACAAGGGCCTTAATTACTCATTGTCATTAACGTGAGTGTCTGCATTTCTCACTGTCTATTACAGTCACGAGGGCCTTAATTACTCATTGTCTATTAAAGTGAGTGTCTGCATTACTCACTGTCTATTACAGTCGCAAGGGCCTTAATTACTCATTGTCATTAACGTGAGTGTCTGCATTACTCACATGAGTGTCTGCATTTCTCACTGTCTATTACAGTCACGAGGGCCTGAATTACTCATTGTCTATTAAAGTGAGTGTCTGCATTACTCACTGTCTATTACAGTCGCAAGGGCCTTAATTACTCATTGTCATTAACGTGAGTGTCTGCATTACTCACATGAGTGTCTGCATTTCTCACTGTCTATTACAGTCACGAGGGCCTGAATTACTCACTGTCTATTAAAGTGAGTGTCTGGATTACTCACCGTCTCAGCAATGGTTAGTGCCTGAATTACTGTCCATTAAAGAATGAGTGATTGAATTACTCACTGTCTATTACTTGCTGTCTGTTAAAGTTGTCAGGGGCTTAATTACTCATTGTCTATTAAAGTGTGGGTGTCTGAATAACTGTTTGTCTATTTAAGTGGTGGGGGACTGAATTAACCTGCATAACTATTCCATACTGTAGAATGAGAAAAATGGTTACTACAACATAGCAACATTAGCTTAAAACATTAGTTAATGCATTCAGACAAATATATATACTGGCTTAAAAGGAGCAGTCCACTTTATTTTAAGGTAGAGTAAATAGTTAATGTAACTACTATACAAACCAGACTGATATTGTGTTCATTACTACTTAAAATACCTAAAATAAAGTGGACTATCTGTGTTAATGTTTAAATCCTACAAGGATGACCTGTAAAATATACTGGCATCAAGAGGAGTAGAAGCATGCTTTACAAAGAGATAAGATTTAAGTTCTGAAACAAAAACCAGTGTCATTAAAAGGTCATAATATTTGGCACTTTAAATACTGACAGTTTTAACATTATACATTATTGTCTTGCTTCTTACAAATAAATATATAAAATTCTGATCCAAAATATATTACAAAATAATTATTCACTTCCTTAAAGATGGGTTCCCTTATTTTCATTTATGAAAATGCTAATACTAATATGAATAGAAAGTAGAGGTGTTTCTAATGACTTGTCTCACATGTCCATTAATTCATCATTAGCCAAATTAGAAGAGTATTACCAGCAGAATTCCATTGAGTGACCGATCAAGAAGTCTCTTTTTGTTTATCCATACATGGACATTTATAATTGGTTAAAACTCATAAATATATGCAATAAGAACATTATGATATGATTAAGAATACATGATAATTCATTTATTTTTTTCAAAAAGAGGGAATAATTAAAAGGATTGTAAAGAGGTTTTTTGTAAACTTTAAGTTTATCAGGGATACTGACAGCATTAATTAACACCCTTCCCATTTTAAATAAACACCTACAATTCTACTAAAACTAAGTGTTTCATGACATAACTAAGGTCCTTAGATATAATCGGCAGCTTTTGCGAAAATTACATCATACTGTATTAAGCGTTTCTATAATTACAAGAACCACAGACATCTGATGGAAAATTGGAATGATGCAAATAGAAGCTATAAATGGCCCTGATACACAGAAAAGAGCAAGAATACTCTTAACAATCCCTTTAAATGGACAGGTATGCCATTTTAGGGATGCCATTTTAGGGATGCCATTTTAGGGGGTTGATTTGGTTCTTTAATATATGTAAGTAATCTTCAGAAGTACTAGAAATGTACAAAATTTCCCTGGTGAGCTGTCAACACTATTACAGATTACCTGAGCTAAAAAATTATCGTTTCTGAAACTAAAGTACAATTGGTCAATCTGATGGCCAACCTGTCCCTTTAAGGAGACATATTGATTCAATGCAGAGAGATAGTCAATACGACATGAGATAGTCAATACGACATGAGATAGTCAATACGACATGAGATAAACAATACAACAGATATATTAAAATGATACTGGTCAAGACAATTAAAATAACTAGCAGACTAATCTAATAAAATACAACCATTACTGTCTTCATTATAATCCATTGGTTCTATTTGTTTTGTCACAGTAGGAGCTATACTATTATTGGCCGTAGGGGGTAAAATGTCTGCCTTCTGCTCATTTGTAATGTTATTGTCCTGCGGGATCAAAACCACGGCTTTCTTCTCGCATTTAGCATTATTAGTTTCAACGGAACTTTTTTTAGACGCGTTATTTAATAATGATAAAACAGTAGGTTTGATTCTCTTCACTTCTTTAGGCTTGGCACTAACTGGCATTTCGACTGGTTTTTCCAATGGTAGAATTTCTGGTGGGTGGTCCACTTTCTTGGCAAAATCCATGATGGATCGTTGATCTTTGGGTAATGATTTAGGAGTTTGATTTTCATCACAGATAGAAGTATTGGCATCATCTTCAATTTTAGACTGGGAAATGTCAGGATTGACAGGTTCCTCATTTTTCCTAGTGATGTATTGCCAAGTGTTAGGGTACGTTAAATCTTCCTGTTCATATTGCTTCAATACGTCTTCATTCACATGCCAACACACTTTCTTGTAACAGTTTCTCTTTTCACGAACAGCTATGGACATGATTTTCTTTTCTAATTGTCTCTTACTGATACTAAATGAATCTTCTTTGGCAGGAGTACTTTCTTCTTTCACAGATTCATTTAAAACAACTTTTGGTGATTCACCATCCTCCATTGGTACAACCTGTGATGATTCACCTGTTTCTTCAGCACTTTTAGATTGAGTAGTTTGTTTCCAATAAACTCGAAATTCATGCATGAGTTTTTTAATACCCAAAGTATTTCCATGTAATAATTTAATTAGATCAGGCATGGCTGAAAAGAAGTGCAAAAAATATTTGAGAAACAAAGAAACCAAATTCTTACAAGGATAATGACTTATGTTTATCTGGAGTCTTTCTACCAGCTTGTCCATGATCAAACTTCTTGGTAATGATCTTTACCAGATTATCTGTACCCATTAATAGATAGGCCAATTGGAATATTGAGGAAAGGAAATTATTCAGTTCCATTAAGTATTGTAGGGGGAGTCATTAATAAGGCAGAGCATGTTTACACTTCCAGAAAACCTGGTGCCACTCTACTTTTGAGTTTTGTAAATTTTGCATCCCTTCCAGACAGATCTAATAAATTTGGTATATCTGAAATAATAGATTTACCTTCTTCAGGTACTGGTTTAGCCTTTATTTTATTATTGGTTGGTGTTTGACACTTATCTCGACTAGGTGTATCAGATATACTGGAACTATCAACTGATAATATAGTACTAATAGGTAAACTTGATATACATTCAACCTGCAATGATATAAATATAATCTTAAGTGATTAACATAGCTTTTAACAAGGCACTTATGTCTATTGAGACACTGAAAGCATCATTCCATTTTCAGTCTTTTATTTGGATTAAACAAGCGAGTGAGTTCTGGACATTCAGGATTTATGGAATCAACAGAATGTTCAATAAAACAAATTGGAACAGATTTCATAGCGCTTTCCACGTGTGCTGAAATAGTAAGCCAGATTTCAAAATTGGAGAGAAGGAAAATTTGCTTTCATCAGGGGCAGAATTGGAACAGACGTAACCGGTACAGATTCTGATCTGCTCATTCAAAATTTATAGAATCAACATAATGTTCAATAAAACAAATTGGAACAGATTTCATAACGCTTTTTTGCTGAAAAAATAGCAAGACAGATTTCAAAATGGCAGAGAAAAAAAAGGATGGGAAAATTTGCTTTCAATGTTGGACTAAGGGCAGAAGTGGAACAGACCGCCCAGTTCAGAAGTTTCCAATTGAGCTCCACCTTAAAATCATCTTTGTAAAAGATTCAACTTACAGCATATGATTTTAAGATATTCATATCTTGTTCACTAATATCATTTTCTTCTTCAGTCCAATAACAACCAATACACACAGTTTTAACAGGTTGGCACTGCCTCTTTAATTCAGCTTCCCATTGATCTGCTTTAGCTTTCTGTCTATCTTTTAGTATTTCAGGTGTTATCTATAAAAGGTAATTTATTTTAAAGTTTGATCCCCACTTTGACATCTATCAAACGAATAACATGTCAAAACATTTGCTTATAGTTAACCTGGTTTCCCCCTGTCAGTGATGGCCCCAAGGGCAGACTTGGAAAAAGCCTCGTTCGGATGGGAACAAGGCCCTATGTGCTACCAGCTGTGTATCTTAAAGATCCCTTGACAGTTGGTAAACTGTCCTAAGGTGCAGAAAAATAGGAAGTAAAACTCTTTTCATTTTTAATTTACCTCCTTATCATCTTCAGCACATTCATCTTCAGATAAATATCCATGTGGTACCATCCAACCATCATCTTCATCATCATTTTCTTCTTTCTCTTCATTATCTTCACCCTATATAACAATCAATAATATAGTCAATTAGTTTACATTGATATTGTAATATCTGTGAGAATGATTGACCAATCCTCTTAGGATCAGCCATTATGTTCTACCCACAAACAACAAAGCATGTTAATACGATAATGCTGTATGATAGATGATGGAATAACACAATAATGTTGTATGATTGATGATGGAATAATACAATAATGTTGTATGGTAGATGATGGAATAATACAATAATGCTGTATGATTAATGATGGAATAATACGATAATGCTGTATGATAGATGATGGAATAATACAATAATGTTGTATGATTAATGATGGAATAATACGATAATGCTGTATGATAGATGATGGAATAATACAATAATGTTGTATGATTAATGATGGAATAATACGATAATGCTGTATGATGATGATGCAATAACACAATAATGTTGTATGATAGATGATGGAATAATACAATAATGCTGTATGATAGATGATGGAATAACACAATAATGCTGTATGATAGATGATGGAATAATACAATAATGCTGTATGATGATGATGCAATAACACAATAATGCTGTATGACAGATGATGGAATAATACAATAATACTGTATGATAGATGATGTAATAACACAATAATGCTGTATGATAGATGATGGAATAATACGATAATGCTGTATGATTGATGATGGAATAATACGATAATGCTGTATGATTGATGATGGAATAATACAATAATGTTGTATGATAGATGATGGAATAATACAATAATGCTGTATGATAGATGATGGAATAATACAAGAATGCTGTATGATAGATAATGGAATAATACAATAATACTGTATGATAGATGATGTAATAATACAATAATACAGTATGATAGATGATGGAATAACACAATAATGCTGTATGATAGATAATGGAATAATACAATAATGCTGTATGATAGATGATGGAATAATACAATAATGCTGTATGATAGATAATGGAATAATACAATAATACTGTATGATTGATGATGGAATAACACAATAATGCTGTATGATTGATGATGGAATAATACAATAATGCTGTATGATTGATGATGGAATAACACAGTAATGTTGTATGATAGATGATGGAATAATACAATAATGCTGTATGATTAATGATGGAATAATACGATAATGCTGTATGATAGATGATGGAATAATACAATAATGTTGTATGATTAATGATGGAATAATACGATAATGCTGTATGATGATGATGCAATAACACAATAATGCTGTATGATTGATGATGGAATAATACAATAATGCTGTATGATTGATGATGGAATAACACAATAATGCTGTATGATAGATGATGGAATAATGCAATAATGCTGTATGATAGATAATGGAATAATACAATAATGCTGTATGATGATGATGCAATGACACAATAATGTTGTATGATAGATGATGGAATAATACAATAATGCTGTATGATAGATGATGGAATAATACAAGAATGCTGTATGATAGATAATGGAATAATACAATAATACTGTATGATAGATGATGGAATAATACAATAATGTTGTATGATGATGATGCAATAACACAATAATGTTGTATGATAGATGATGGAATAATACAATAATGTTGTATGATAGATGATGGAATAATACAATAATGTTGTATGATAGATGATGGAATAATACAATAATGTTGTATGATAGATGATGGAATAATACAATAATGCTGTATGATTAATGATGGAATAATACAATAATGCTGTATGATAGATGATGGAATAATACAATAATGCTGTATGATGATGATGGAATAACACAATAATGCTGTATGATAGATGATGGAATAATACAATAATGCTGTATGATAGATGATGGAATAATACAAGAATGCTGTATGATGATGATGCAATAACACAATAATGCTGTATGATAGATGATGGAATAACACAATAATGCTGTATGATAGATGATGGAATAATACAATAATACTGTATGATAGATGATGGAATAATACAATAATACGGTATGATAGATGATGGAATAACACAATAATGCTGTATGATAGATAATGGAATAATACAATAATGCTGTATGATAGATGATGTAATAATACAATAATACGGTATGATAGATGATGCAATAACACAATAATGCTGTATGATAGATAATGGAATAATACAATAATACTGTATGATAGATGATGTAATAATACAATAATACGGTATGATAGATGATGGAATAACACAATAATGCTGTATGATAGATAATGGAATAATACAATAATGCTGTATGATAGATGATGGAATAATACAATAATGCTGTATGATAGATGATGGAAAAATACGATAAAACTGTATGATTGATGATGGAATAATACAATAAGGCTGTATGGTAGATGATGGAATAATGCAATAAGGCTGTATGATAGATGATGGAATAACACAATAATGTTGTATGATAGATGATGGAATAATACAATAATGCTGTATGATAAATGATGGAATAATACAATAATGCTGTATGATAGATGATGTAATAATACAATAATGCTGTATGATAGATGATGGAAAAATACGATAAAACTGTATGATTGATGATGGAATAATACAATAAGGCTGTATGGTAGATGATGGAATAATGCAATAAGGCTGTATGATAGATGATGGAATAACACAATAATGTTGTATGATAGATGATGGAATAATACAATAATGCTGTATGATAAATGATGGAATAATACAATAATGCTGTATGATAGATAATGGAATAATACCTCAGATGCTGATAAACTCTCACCAGGTTCTTCTTCTTCCCATTCATCATCACTATCAACTTCATAGTCTAATAAATCCTGTAGAGGTTACATTTATATATTTATAATTTCATGGATAAAACATACCTCTTTTATGGGGTTACAATCACCATTTTGGGGGGTGGGGGTTGCTTTTGGCCTTTAATATATGTAAATAGTACCATACCAATTGCACCGAACTCCTTCAAACTAAAGCTTCACTTTCATTAGACTCTATCTTTACTGGCTTCTCCACTGCCTGAGTCATGTATGTATTGCGCATGCTCTAGCAGAAATGGCTAAGAAAGCTTGATTTTGACTTTAAGGTAATTCATGAGAGTTTTAAATGAGCATAGGACACTCTTTTCAGCCAGTTTTATTTTTAAATTTTACTGACCTCATCCATTTTAAAAGGATTCCTTGCCGTTAGTTTTTGACTTTTCTTTCTCCATGTGCCATAATATGGTGGACGGTAGTTAGTGTGGAAATAAATATATTTAACATGATGTGTAAATTTTTTCACTGTTTCTGAATCATGTATAATCAATTCATCTGTATCTAATTTTCTTTGACTGAAATAAATATGATCAATGACAATCAATTTGTAACTGTACAAAATAGTTAAAAAGTTTACCCATGATTTTCCTATCTTAAGATGTATTGTGGAACAGGACCAGGGCAAAAATGAAAAAGACATACCTATACTGTTCAGGACCAGCTTTAAGAGGTTTATAGTTGATGGATTTTATATCACTAAGGTATAATTTACAGTTTTCCTGAAAAATATGTTTATCAATCATATCATTTTATCAATCACTTCATCAATCATATCATATCATTAAATCATATATCATAGCATCAATAATATAGTCTCATCACTGATCACAACATTTAAATAAATCATATATCATAGCATCAATTATTTAACTTCGCCATTTCATTCAAATACCATCATAATATTTTCATAAATCAAGTCACTTCATCAATGAATTTGTTTCATCATGTTGAATCAATTCAAACAATTCAGCAATGTGTATATGTACGTCATACAAAATAAATAGTCCGTTCTACAAGCCTTTTTTTCAAAAATCGGGGTGAGAGGGCGAATTTTTTAAATTTATTATTTATAAAGCGCTATTTTAGATTTTCAACTGGGATAAATCAGAGCAAGCGAAAATATATATTATTTACCACAAGTTTAATGTACATTTCATATTAAGGCAACAATCAGGCATTTTTGCGCCTGTAAAACAGACTATTTATTTTGTATGGCCTAACAATATCTTATTTATATGAGGTATCTATCTGTCACTAGGAATACTTTTAACATACTTTGTAAGACATTAAAACTAGGCTTAAATTATTCTTAAGAATACTCTTTTCATCATCCACATTCCAAACAGGACAATATGAACTGAAGGATAATTTTATACTAGTTGTTACCTGAGATGATTTCATGAGTGAATCTAAGTTCTGTTTTTCAGTTGATGATAAAATTCTCCAGTTACCAGAAACTCTATATGTATCTTTCTTTATTTCAATACATTCACTTGTTTTTACACTGGTAGTCACTTCAACTGGCTGCCATTAAAAAAAAAAACGATATTGATTAAGATTGGAATAGTATCTAAATCTTATGCAGTGTAACTCTATTCAAAAGGTAAAATTCAGAAATTCATCTTTGTCCTGTATGGGAGAAATCAAACAACTTATCACCAATTTTGGCATAGATGAAAATAAAAATGGGGTTGTGTTATTTTTCTGCACCAGACAGGTAGAACCATGCAGTGTGCAATGTGGGAAAAATATCCAGGGCATTAATATTAGCCTACTCTTTTTTTCTATTTCAGACTTTTGCGGTTTGTGGTATCTTTAACCTACATAGCACGCTATGCCCCAGTATATATGATCTAATACAAACAACTTGATGCTATTTCTCTATGATTACATACCTGTGGTTCTGGTACCTTCTGCTTCACAAAAAACCCTTCAAAGGCAGCTTTGGTTTTCTTTTCTTTTTTATTCTAATGAAGATATTAAAATTTTGATTAGGAGATATTTAAAGATTTCAATTTATCAACTTATGCACACTTTTAAGGAGTGCAGGTCCAGCTGAATCATTTTTTAGATCATAGATGCAAACTTAAAATTTTGAAGTTTAAAGGGACAGGTGTTCCTTTTTGGGGGGTTGATAGTCTTGAATATATGTAAAGTAGTCTTCAGAAGTACAAAAATCACATAATTCCTTCAAAATTATCTCAAACTAGGAATTTCTTTTCTTATTTCTATAGATGTATTTTCTATATAAGGCAGTGGCTCATATAGAGACGACTTGTATTCTTAACTTTCAAATGCGGATAATTCTAGCCACACATGCATTTGAAGGCTCAAATTTTGACGGTGAGCTGTGAACACTATTACCGATTAACTAAAAAATTTCTGTTTCTGAGACTAAAGTATGATTGGTCCAAAAAGAAATTGCACACCCTTCCCTTTAAATTTCAAAATCTTAAGTTTGCATCTATAATCCCTTCAAAGAAAAATTCATCTGGATATAAGGATAAGATAATACAAACCTTCTCCTCTTCTTCTCTTTTCTTTTCTTCTTCTTTTAATTTCTTTTCCTCTTCTTTCATTCGTTTCTCTTCTTCTTTCTTTTTCTTCTCTTCCATTTTTAAACTATAAATTTAATGTCAGAGGTAAAATACGTCAAATAAAACATAACTGTAATGATAATAATGAACTATATTGTATACAAGTAGGGCTGGGCTATATTGTTCAAGTTGATATCACAATATTAAGCATTAATATATCAGGATATGGATATATATCATGTTATTTCTTAAGTATCAAGAAAGTTATCAAAGCCTACTCTATCAGTTCTTGTTTCTTGCGTTTTTCTTCTTCCTTCTGTTGAAGTTTTTCCAATTTCTCTTTCTCCAACTTTTCAAGTTTCTCTTGTTTTTCACGTTCCCTCTTTTCCTGAACAACAAAACACAATATTTCAGTTGTAATTAAGAGCGAAGGTTAGTTTGGACAAAAATTCACACATCCAGTGCCCTTGCATTGTATTTAAGCATTTAGTTCTATACTACAAATGACAAAAGCTTACTTATTTACCTTTTGATGTCACAAATTAAAGAAATAATGTTTAAGATAAAAACTTCATTGGTTTTCATTATTAAATTGACAGGTGTGCCATTTTTTTCAATCAATCAGAAACTGGAAATATTTAGCTAGGCCAATCAGTGATAGTGTGAAGACTATTTTACATATATTCAAGACTAAAATCAACCCCCAAAAGTAGCGCATCTGTCCCTTTAATATGGAAAAGGGATCACAGTCTCATATAAAGTACTTTTGGCTAACAAACCTTTTCTTCTTTTTTTAATTTTTCTTTTTCTAATCTTGCTTCTTCTTGTTTTTGTTTCTTCTCTTGAATTTCCTTTTCTTTTATTAATTTCTTTTCCATTCTTTCTTTTTCTTTCTGTTCTTTAATCCTTAATCTCATTTCAGCTCTTTCTTGCTTCTTTTTTTCAGAAAGCTTAAATATGAATTAATAAATCCTCATTTTTTCGATGGAACGAATGAAACCTTTCTAAGTTTTTGATTGTGCTCGGTATCAACCCCAAATGATTCTTTTTCATGAGACAATTGTCAAAGTTGCAACAGATTTATTCGAGCCCTATAAATAAATGAAATGAATGGAGATTGACAGTACCTTAGATGCGGATTTCTTTACACCAGGAGTACCATCGGTTTTTGGTTGTGATTTTGGTGTTTCACATACCGAACTATCTAAACCATTATTAGAACTTTTACCAGGTGACGATAATAATGATAAGTCTATCTTACTCTCATCTAAACTGGACGATTTATCTAAAGATTTATCCATTTCATTTTCAGTTTCTTCTTTTTCATCATCACCATCTGATATTTCCACAATATCATCCTCAATACTACTGGATTCTTTCTTATCCTTGACATCCGTATTCGAATCAGCCTTCTTCACCGTGAAGCCTAGTTTGTTGCACGATTTTGGCGTACTTGTCTTGTTTGAATGTAACTGCTCTCCTTTCAAACTCAGCAGACCTTTTTCCGGAGTTTGTAAACTTGTAGAATGGACACCATCATTCCCACATTTATCAACATCAATGGTGGACGTAATCTCCTTTTCTTCTTGAGTTGGTTTCCGCACGAAACGTTCTAGAATGTTGTTCCTGACAGTCTTAGGCTTCACACTGATATTCAATGGTAAGTGGTCAGCTTCAGAACTAGAACTCACTTCCGGGTCATTTTCTACCACCCGAGTTTTGTTATTATTATCATTATTAACAACTTGTTTTAAAGTTTTTGGCGGTTTGGCACTTGGTGATTCTTGATCAGACAGTTTCCTCTTCTTGTTCCCACCTTTATTCTGCGTCTTGGAATCTAAAATCTTGAATGGCAGACAAACTGAAATGATTGAGATCAAATAATTATTAATTAGTTACCATAAAATCTTGAAATATGAAATGGAATGGTCTCTTAGCTGTACAGATGGGAAATTAAAACAACAATCTTCTCATAAACTTTTAAAAAAAAAAAATACAAAAAAATAGGCTTCTATCCTATGTTTTATTTAGACGATCTTTGATCGCTCCACTCTACATGTAAGTCAAAGCTAAAGCAAGTGTTATATTATGCAGGACATGCTCTCCATTCTGGTACACTAATGCTTTCTGCATTTTGGCATTTACTACCCTGATGCAACTCTCCTTCTGGCTATGACAGCTCCATATATCCATTTTGAAGAATCATGAAAATCATTGCAAAGTGGAAGCTTATCTGCTTTTCAAAATTTTAAGATCAAGACGAGGAAACAACCTAACATAAGCTTACCCTGTTTGAATTTCTTCATAGGAGGGGCATCATTTACATCAGAAATGTCTTCCATTGTTACTAATAAAATATAACAAAGAATTCTGGAACTGTTGCAGTTTGGACCCCTTTCCCTTCCCGTTGAGCTATCTATATGAAACTTGGCTGCAACACTCCAACAGTGCCAGAATTCTCTACTCAATGTGACAATTGATTAAATTACAAGGAAGAAATAAAGTGAATCGTAGGAAAAATCCTATTCTGGCAATTTCTGCTCATTCTGGGCAGCCCCCATCCCCCAAGTCCAACAGGCCTTGACCGTACGCTCTGATTTGGCCGACAAGTACAATAATTAGGCATAATGGTTCCATTCCCATCTGTCAGTCACAAGGTTGTAGAATACAATAGCTAACTGTCAATCTAACTAATGCCCGATTAGTTATTATCCTCGACTTCACTTGCTGCATAAAAACTGCCATCTCTGCACTAGTGAGGACACTGGGCATTATTTGTATTTCGTTTGCCACTGGTAAGACACCAGCCACCGCAGCAGCACTGCAGCCGTGCAGGGATGTATTTTATCTTTCGGCAAATTCGATTCTCACCTGATGTATTCAGTGCACTGTCATCCATATTTGAGGGATAATTTGTGAAAATTACAACTCTTGCATTATTATTTCTTTTTGCTATAATTTTGAGGGAAATAACAAATACCCCAAAAAATAATCATAAGTTGGCGCGAATGTTGTTGTTGACATCTCCCGCGTTATCTAGAAGAGCACTTGCTTCCGGGTTGTTTCACTCAAATAAATTCCTAAACGGATAAGGTCTATGAACCAATATTTACAAGAATTTACAAAATAAATGACAATCTTATTAAAATAGAACTACACATTTCCAGCCTATTTACGTTTAAGCAAATATTCTTTTTAATCGTGTTAGAGAGCACCTGTTTTGAAGTTTTAAGTCACAAAACCAATTTTGACGTGATTCGGAATGAAACAACCCGATCAGAACTTTCGCTTAATTTAATTGGTTTCTAATTTACCTTTACAAGATATTAATGGAATTTTTCAAGTTATATTATGACAAAACAATACATAACTGAAATTAAATTTTAGATTTTAACTAATTTATTTTGTCAATTACTGCGAGGTAGATGTGACGTCATGAGGGAAATCCAGTAGGTGTAATGACCAGTTTGTTGAGTGACATTTGTTAATCATTTCTGTCAAAATGTCGTTTGCTGGGTTAAAGAAACAATTTAATAAAGCCAACCAGGTTTGTATTTCTTCACTTAAAGCTATAATAAACACTTGATTTGAAGTATGAGTCTAGAAATATGTGGTTTTAGTAAGGAAGCGAATGAAGGATAAACAACTCTTCTAGAAATTCTGATATTGCCACAACGGCACAAGCTCGAGAACATGAGTTTTGACTGAGTAATAATTAACAAATAATTTGTGTAGACTGATGGGTGGTTAGGCTACAATACTTGAAGAAAATTCACACCTTGTTTCTGTAGAAGTTCATCTAGAAGTATCTCATTGTTAAGGTGTTTTGACTGTAGACACTTTATAACACAGTTGCCATTATTTTTATTCATTATTATGTTGATATGCTGTGATTGATTTTAATACTATCATTTGAAAATAGGACTAAACTGTGTACTATACTGAGGAATAAACACTGGCTTCAGACCTTTGCCTAGGCCTAAATTATATCTTATAGCAATCTAATCTAGGTATATAGTATAGTAATAAGTATTTCTATGTGCATGTCAGTTAATAAGACTGCATAAATGAGATTATATCAAGCTGATATAACTGATCAGCCTAAAAAGTTTTTATAAATCAATTGCCCCACCAAATTTTGTAATTGCATGACTCAAGACTCAATATGTGTTTTATGACTTTTTTTTCTTGAATGTGTTATATGACTCAAGCAAAAAATGATAAATTTAACTAAGGTAAAGAAAATATATATAGAATCTATATGCCAACATGTTGTGTATTTTATAAAATGCTTCAGACATTTTGGTGAGATGGCTATATGTTTAATTTTAGTATATGAGTGAAAAAATTGGTGGTGCTAAAGGAACAGAGCTTGATGATGAATTTATGGAAATGGAAAGAGTAAGTAGAATGGTTGATATGAAATCACCTATAAATGTATTTTAAATATAAAAGGGGAAGTTATATAATGTCTTCCTTGTTTGTAGTATATTTATTGTAGTCTGTCTTACAGATTATTTAGATAGAATTATTTTTGCTCTTGGTTACCCTTTAACCACTTCTGTAAAAAATTCAATTATTGGAGAGGTGGCTAGACAGATTAGAGCAGGATACAACAGAATTACCTTACAAGGCATGCATGTGGAGTTTATATAGCTTGACACCATCAGTTGGTCTGTCACATGCGATTTCATCTGACTTCATCCAGTTGTTCAGGCCTACATTACAATGGCAGGAATAAAAAAGAGAAAAATAATGGCAGCTGGCCTATTGTCTGTGCAAATTAAAAAGTTTTTTTGAATTTTTTTGATATATTTTAAGAGAATTGGAATATCAGTCTCAAAATAGTACTTAGAATGTATTTGCGTTGATAAAAATATGCTCATTTGTAAGTTTACATTGAAAAGAAACTCATTTCCCTCTTAGAAATTTCAACCCAAAAGTTTGGCTGAAAATGGGCCTCTGTAAAAGCAAATTTTGAAGACATAATATGTGCTTATGTTTATACTTTTATCAAAGCAAAGTCATTTTAAGACTATCAGTACCGGTATTATTTTGAGGCTGCTATTCCAAATCTCAGAAAAATAATAGAAAGAATTCAAAAAACGTTTTACTTTGCTCAGACAATTGATCTCACTTGACTTTATCTTGAAAAAAAAAATGAGTTAAAACATTCATAAGACAAATGACAAAATGAGGGAAGTAATTTGTCTACAATTAACATACTAGTAATATTTCCTCTTCAAATAATCTTTTCATTTTTCAGAAAATTGATGTTATGGGTAATTTGGTTCAAGACCTTATAGCTAAGACTCAGGAATATCTCCAACCAAACCCAGGTAAGCGACGCCTATTGTGTAGTCTTATATCCTAGCCTAATAAAAGTATCCAAGATTTTGAAGTCTTTGATTAATGAACTATATAGTAAAGCAGTAATTAAATAAGAGAAAAAGAAATTGATTATAAGAAAATAATTAATATTTGGTTTATAAAATGATTTATTTCAGCATCAAGAGCTAAATTAAGCACAATGCATACCATATCTAAGATTAGGGGTCAAGGAAAAATAGCCCCCTACCCTCAACCAGAAGGAATATTAGGTGAACATATGTCTAAACATGGGAAGGATTTAGGTGAAGATTCCGTTTTTGGTAAGTTGATATTTTTTATTTTGAAATTTCGAATTGATACCTGTACATTCAGATATCCAAAATGTTACCTCATTTATTAAGGGGGAAAAGGTTGACCTTGCGAGTGGCTGTATCCTAGAACAACTATGTTTTGAAGGACTTAATAGCAAGCAGGGGGCCTCTTGGAGTGTCTGATAAATTGTTGGATTTACTAGAGTACCAGATGGCGCTGGTGACTAAAATGGCTGAAAAAGTTTCTATTTGTTGCCAAGAGTAGCAAGTGTTCAACTTTCCATTAAAAATTTATTCTGATAGACCATTAACCATATGAATGCTTCAATCATTTTGACTGCAACACAATAGAAGACACTTTGAATTGCCCAAGCCAGCTGATCTCACCTCAAATTATCTTCACAATGTCAAGCTACTAACAACTTAGTCTTATATCTTGACTTCAATAGTCACCTTTCTTGTATCATGGAAGTTTGTAAAAGAAGCAATTTGATTGGATTGTATGCTAGCGAATACAGCCAATCAGAGGACTCGACAGAAAGTCTGTGAACACAAGACCATAATATTAACAGCCTTTCTGACAAGGGCTCTGATTGGTTATATCTGCAGCGTACAGTGAAATTGCTGCATTCCGTGATCAAGGAATATTGCAGTAAATGTACGAAGTGCATATTAGCTTTTCATTGTGAAGATGACTTCATATATATATACCAAAAATATGATCAACATTTATGCTTATAGCTTATAAAGCTTAGATTTAGTTAGTTATTAAAAAATCCAGACAATGAAATTCTCAATTATAGGCTGTAGGTCATCATCTAACTTGTCTAGCCAGTTCTCTATTACATTATAATGTAAATGATGTTATCTATTAAGTAATATATGTGTGAAACAAAACAAATTTATTAAGGTCACATAACATGGATCATTAACTTCTAGTGTTTAGGTCAAAACACTAGGTCATATACTATTAGATTATTATTCATTAGTCAGCAGAAGTTGTGACATTTGTTTTTAGTTACTACTGTGATAAATTTGAATAATAATTCTGTGATTATTGATTAGCTAACATATGACAGTGTAGCCTCAGTTGCTCCATAAGGGTAAGCCTACCCTGCCCTGCTAGTGACACGTGCCAGTGTCGTTTTTAGGAATCATGCACAGGAGGCAAGAAGGGGCCAGGAAATTGTCAGAGGGAGGGAGGGAGGGAGTTGTGGAAATACGGAAGTGGGCACTTAGTATTATATTTTGTTAAATGATATAAAATGCAACAAAATTATTGAATGGAGGATTTTTTTTTTTCAAATTTATTTCATTGAATCATCTTATGGTTATATATGGGCAGATACATACCATTGGCCTTATCTTATGGTTATATATGGGCAGATGCTTACCATTGGCCTTATCTTATGGTTATATATGGGCAGATGCTTACCATTGGCCTTATCTTATGGTTATATATGGGCAGATGCATACCATTGGCGGTATTCTCCAAATTTAAACTCTGATTTTAGGACATACTGTAATGTAATGGTTATCTAAACTAGTAATGGATTATTTTTTTCAAGCCCTGTTGAACAGTCCTTCCATCATTTATCATTTCATTGCAGTTTTACATATTTTCTAATCCCCTCATCATAATTTAATAAATATCTATTGCATTTGAAGGTCAAAGTTTAATGGAAAGTGGTGAAATATTTAAACATTTAGCAGAAGTCAAATATAGTTTGGAAGATAACGTCAAACAAACTTTCTTAGATCCTCTAACTCAATTGTTATCGAAAGAAATTAAGGAAGTTAATGTGAGTTGATTTATAGACATTAGACATGTTTTTTATCTTTCTTTGATCAAAAGAGATCCTTTTTTTTCTCAAGTGCAAATTGTGGTTTCTTTTGATTGTGGGCTTGATTGAAATCACACATATAATGTTCTTATTACAAAGGATTTATCCTTCATATGCTGATGTAGTCCAAGAAATCATGACCGTTCTACCAGCACCAACAGATAATTTTGATGGCTAGTTGCCTGGGAGAGGGTCAGAGACTAACTCTTTGAGGTGCAGGACCTCTTAGGCCATTATCATTGTAGCAATATTCCAATATTCCACAAAACCACATATTTCAACTTGAGGAAACAACCTATCAATTCATTTCAATTTGAAAAAAAAAACATGTTTGATTCTGTAAGTTTCATTTCCTGGCATTTTCTGTCATTTGCATCTGTGATACTACATCTTAGAATAAACATAAAATTTAAGTTCTCGAAATGGTCAATATGAGTATATATTCATCAGTTAACTTACCTGGTGTCATAAAGTTACAACAGAATCCCTTTAAATCTGGAAAATTGGAAAATTTATAAAACTAAGTAATTATTGAAAAACGCTTAATTTTGATATTAAGCGTTTTTCAATAGTTAATTGCATATTTATGATAATTATTAAGTTTTTTTGATTTATCGGATTATATAAGGATTCTGTTATGTTACTTATGACACCAGGTATATCTACTGGCTATTATTCGCCAAGTTTAAAATTCTTAAATTTTATGTTCATTCTAAGATGTAGTATCACTTTAAGACAAATTTTTTTTTAATTGTGAAATTTTGTTTCCAAATATCATTTGATAATTTTACGCAAAATTTTTCCACGATATTTATTTTTAAAATTTAGCATCATCGTAAAAAATTGTCAGGTAGAAGATTGGATTATGATTGTAAAAGAAGAAAGAAGGAAAAAGGTATGTGTTAATTAGTTGTTAATTGATTAGTTAATTAGTAGATTACTAGAGATTTGTTCATCTTTATTCACTAGTATATTTACTGACCTGTTCGATTTTGTTAATAAACTTGATTTTGATATTATATTTATCATATATAGAAAGGCAATATCAGGAGTATTTCTAGTGTTTTCTTCATTATCTTTCTCAATTTATGAAGGCTTATGAGACAACTTCCTTGACACAGTAAGACCACTATATCATTTACAGGGATTGTAAAGAGGTTTTTCTTAACTTTTTATGTGTATTCGGGACACTGATAGCATCGATTTGCACCTTTCCAATTTTCATTCCGATATCTTATGGTTCTGAATGGTGCAAATTGAAGCTATCAGTGGTGATACACATGAAGAATTTAGAAAATGTCTTTACAATCCCTTTAAATGATATATTGGTCTTACTTTAAGATGCTACTTTTAAACATAGATATTACACTTTAACTTGAAAATTTGTGGGCGTTAGAATCAGTGACCTTTTAGAATAATTTTTCGCATGATATTTAGTTTAAGCGAATCTGATTGGTTGAGAATCAAATCCCCGAACGCTCAAGTTCTTCAAATTTGATGTGCTTAATTACTGAAAGATTTCTGTTGGCTTGTTTTTTTTTTTTTTTTATGAAATATGAATAATAATAAAAAGAAAAAAACAAAAAATATGCCTGACATTGCCTTTGGATAAATTACATTTTTCTCATACATTTCCAAATCCATTTGTTTTTACATCTGACTTTTGAATTTTTCGATAAAATTATGAAATTTGTTTATTGTGAAGCATATTCTAAAATCCAAAGGGAAATTTTTGCCTCAAAATTCTGAAAATCTACAATGCTTAAAAGAACATCACATTTTTATTGAAAACTGTAGGGGACTTGGAAAGGTATAATATGTTCTTTAGTGTTCAACTGCTTTTTATTTCATTTTTGAACTTTATTTAATTTTTTCATTCATTTTTCTTTCCTTTAGGCGGTAAGTGTCATATGATATTATCTACACTTCAAATTGATATTGTTATTGATGTCATTAGCTAAGTATTTCATATTACTAAAAAACATTTTATTATAATAACTGTCATGTCTTTCTATCTCATGGTTATGGTCTTTCAAGCTTTCATTTTAATTCTTATCATATAAGACAGAGACAATTAAACTCTTCATCAGGGAGATAAAAAAAATAGATATGAGTATCTTTATATAATATATATTGAGTATAATCCAGTAAGGGTTTCAATATCCCACATTCTGTCAATGTTCTGTCTAGCATCAGGTCATGACATGCTTTAATTGGTTACAATTATCATCATCAGAACAAAACTGTGATAGAAAACTTGTTAGATTACAATGGAGACAAAAATATCAGAAATTTTCTTTTTTTTTAATCTAATTTTGATTAGATTTGGTTGAAACGAGCCCTCCTCCACCAGTGCATTTGTGATAACACTTGTCTTATTCTGGCTGTACCTCACTTGCTGCTAGTCAATATTTTCCAATAAGTTCTGAGAACATTGTTTTCACCACATGCTGTGAAATAATTGCAACAAAGCTTATACATGAATGATTATGTCTAGTGGCTGGTTCTAATTTTCCAGCTATACTTTTGTTGTAAAATATTGATTTTTTTAAGAACACAATAAATACATTCTAGTTCACTGGCAGTACTCACACCTTGTATCATTCATTACTTGACAGTCCATTTGTTTTCATTAAAGCTACATGTATATCAATCAAAATAAAATATTTGGAGGAGGTGAGGGGCTGGGGGGGGAACATGGATGGAAAGGTTCGTGTGCAGTGCATGTCAAAATTTTGGGGATGTTTTTCTTTGAGTTAATCTATAGGACAAATTTCTTATGCAGGACAATTTCTAGTCCGAAACATCTGACTCTATTCCAGCCTCTGATGGATATTTTGACAGTTGTCAGCTGGATTAGAGTCAGAAGAAAAAAGACCATTCTAGGTCTATGTCACTCAATAATTCTAGCGAAAGTTTTGCATTGATTATTAGAGTATATTTGTGACAATCTTGAAAGTGGATCAAAGTTTGACTGAACACGATTATTTCAAAAACTTCTTAAGATCTTGAAATTTGTGAAGTAATCTGGGATTAAAACTTCAAAAGGACATAGATCTGCATTTAATTTAGAGTCTTGTTGACATAACATATTGTATATAATAATCTCATATCACATGAAGAAATCTTGATCTAGAGATCTGATTGGTCAAAATGATCACTTCCACAATATTAACCAATCAGTGTTCTGGATTAATTAGTTATGTTTTTGATTTTTAAGCCCCACAAAGAGAAATTTGGTTTCATAATCGGATGTTAATATAAGCTCTTTTAACACCCTTTTAATATAAAAATGTTATTAATAATAAGGTTATATGATTATTATAAGATAATGACTCAATCTATGAGATATATAAAACTGATCTATATATCACTTATATTAATTAATTCATTAGGTATTAACCTGTAGGCTATGGTATTTGATTAGATAATGTTATTAGGAAATAATAAGAAAACAACTTCTAATAAGGTAATAATGATTTATGTATAGGAAAAATTGGTTCTCCAATGCCTAAAGCATATATATTAAGTGTAACCCTCTTGAAATTAGTGAAATAGATTTAATTTAAAGAATTGTATTTCAGAAGGTAATATTCAAATTAAAATTAGATTTTGTGTATAAGTATATAAACAAATCAAGCAATGTCTCAATTCTTAAAGTGCAAACATATATCAAGCAATATCTCAATTCTTCTAAAAGTACAAATATATATCAAGCATTATCTGAATTCTTCTAAAAGTACAAATATATATCAAGCAATATCTCAATTCTTCTAAAAGTACAAATATATATCAAGCATTATCTGAATTCTTCTAAAAGTACAAATATATATTAAGCAATATCTCAATTCTTCTAAAAGTACAAATATATATCAAGCATTATCTCAATTCTTCTAAAAGTACAAATGTATATCAAGCAATATCTCAATTCTTAAAGTACAAATATATATCAAGCAATATCTCAATTCTTCTAAAAGTACAAATGTATATCAAGCAATATCTCAATTCTTCTAAAAGTACAAATATATATCAAGCAATATCTCAATTCTTCTAAAAGTACAAATATATATCAAGCAATATCTCAATTCTTCTAAAAGTACAAATATATATCAAGCAATATCTCAATTCTTCTGAAAGTACAAATATATATCAAGCATTATCTGAATTCTTCTAAAAGTACAAATAAATATCAAGCAATATCTCAATTCTTCTGAAAGTACAAATATATATCAAGCATTATCTGAATTCTTCTAAAAGTACAAATAAATAACTTATAGTATAAGTATATAATATCTCAATTCTTGTTTAAGAATAAATAAACATATCAAGCAATATCTCAATTCCAGTATAATAACAACTGTAAATAAATGAATCAAAAGAGTATTTTGTAGAGATTTTTGTGTTCTAGTGTTCTAGTATATGTGTCGTTGCACAAGGTGGTGGTTGCTTTTAAATCTTCTTTCATCATATTTAGTTACTGTAGTTCCTATATCATGTTAGCTAGATTCATTCAATTGTTGTAATCATTTTCTTTTCAAAGTTTTTCAAATTTAAGTCATTTTCACCTTTTTTCCCCCAAAAATAGAAACTTTACTTGATTCAGTAACTATTCTGTACCTTATTTCATGTAACAAACATTACATTTTTCTCTGCATGGCCGTGTTTATACAGTCGCAGGTAGTATTATTATCTAGTTTTAATTTACCTTATATACTCTAATAAAGGCTCGGGGTTCTTAGTTATTAAACATTTAGTCATAAGAGAGGTTATGTAAGGTGACTATACATTGGTTACCAGTAAATCTAAATAGCAATTCATTTGGTCTAAAGTAAATAGAAGAGTTGGTGTAAAACAGTCATTAAAATAGGCCACTTGCTTAACCAGTTTCTATTAAAGGGATTGTTAAAAAGTTTTTTAAATTTTTGTGTGTATCACTGGTACACTGATAGTATCAATTTGCACCATTCAAATTTCAAATCAGACGTCTTGTCTGACGATCCATCTACTGGCAGATAAAGCTCAAATTTCCTGCTATTTATATGTTTTATTTACTACATGACCTCTCTCCATATTTTCTAACTGCTTTATTCTTTTATTATGGTATGGTATGCAATTTATTCTGCTCAATTTATGTTATAAGCTTACTGATACCGTATGTCAGTGATATAGGTTACAGAAGCTGACTTGGGAATGTGTCTTGTGATTTGATGGGACAATATACAGAGTGTGCATGTTAAAGATCCCTTGACAGTTGGAAATTTAAAAAAGAGTTACCTAATATCACTGTCCTGGCAAAATTGTGGTTAGTTTGTGAAAATATTGTTAAAAATTAAGAAAGGAAGAAACAACTATATTTTACAAGGATAACAACTTGGATTCACAGTTAAGGATCCTTTCTACCAGCTGATCCTTGACCAAACCTCTTGGCATTGATCTTTTCCACATTATCCGTACCCATTAACAGCTGGGTCGACTGGAATTATTGAGATCAGAAGCCACAGCTGCCATTCGCTCAACTTAACCAAGCAAATGACGTCATGTAAAAAAAACAATGCTCTAACTAACTGTGCTGTAGGTGCATGTATTGGATGAAAATTTTGGTACATTTGAATAGAATTGTCTTGAAGTAAACCGTAGAGTATCAGGCTTGATTTAAATTATGACAGATTTGGTTTTGTCAGCTAGTTTAGTGGATATTTCTGCTTGACACAATACATACTAAACTAAGTTCATGCGCAATTCTTATCTTCCTGGTTGTAACCTTGAAACCTATGATAGTCAAATGAAAGCTGGTGGGTAAAGGAAATATTAATGGCTATGTTTTTGCTAGGCTGACTTCGTGTTATGAAGTCATAATGCTCATAATTCATTTACAAAACTATCATTCAAATTTTGTGTAAGAGTGATGTCTTGCATTCTGAAGTGTAAATGCATCCTGGTTTCTCAACCCAATTTAAATCGCTACGTTTTTTTGTCACCAGTTGTTTTGAATGACCATAATTACTATGAAATGTTTCAAAAGGATTGACCGGTGCCTTTCTGGTGGTCCTCAAGGGTTAGTAGGACATCAGGTTGTAGGTTATGAACATTATTAGCAAGGAAAAGAGTCAAGCTTCATGTCTGTGGTATAGCATACTGGAATAGTACTTATCTCTTGCATTCTGTATATATCAAAGAATGTTTATTATATATAGCTTACTCAGTACTATAGGTCTATTGCCAAATATTATGGGCTGGTGGTTTTTA
Source organism: Lottia gigantea (assembly GCF_000327385.1). Classification (NCBI taxonomy): domain Eukaryota; kingdom Metazoa; phylum Mollusca; class Gastropoda; family Lottiidae; genus Lottia; species Lottia gigantea. The sequence continues at coordinate 2,098,360 of NW_008709190.1, forward strand.
GTATATAATGTTCTACTAGTATATATATATATATATATATATATATATATGAGCTTACTGGACAATAAAATATTTACAATTCTTAAGTTAATACAAAACACAGTGACATGTTATGCATGTTTGCAGTGTATAGTTTTTTTTGGATAACAGTTATGCATGAACTTTGTAATTCTTTTGGCATGCCATTTATTTTGTTGATTTGAATTATGCATGTGGTTTTTGTTTGTTTAGATTTATCCAGGTCAAGTTTAAAGTCATTATAAATAATTTAAAGAAAAAGGAAATGTATTGTTGGCTTTTAAAATTAAAACTGTAATCTTGGTACATGGCCATTATTTCCTGTTATAATAACAGAAGTAGTTTTATCAAATGACACCACTTAACTTCAAATTCTAAAACCTAGTTCAGAGTTTAAGTTTATGTTAAAGTTCAATTAAAATTTTTTTATTTCGTTTTAATCATTTATATGTAATTAAATTATATACCATATTTTGTAGATGTCCATAATATTCAATCCTTTGATTGCAGAAATTTTTGAAATTTTTTTACCACATAAAAAAAAAAGATCACGATATAGCTTACTCGTGAAGTCTTATCTGTTCCCCCAAGTTTCTAAAATTTGTGTCCACTAATGGTGTGGGCACAAAAGCGGTCTTGGTCAGAGATTTTTGTTGCCGGCTTGAATCTTCAGTAAAATCTCGCTTGTTCCCGTGCTTCCACGACAAGATTATCATGATGCCAACAAGTTTGATAATTGTCTCCGATAGTTTTATCATCTGCAAGAAAGACCATCATCATCCAATCAGATTCCTTTTCCTTTCAATTGCATGCTCCGCACATGATTATCAACAAGGTGGAAAACGACTGACAGAAGATTTTTGTCTCGTGCCTGTGCCAGTTGACAAAAGTGTCCGACCAAGATCGCTTGTATGTTCGCACCTCTAATGAAATATAAATTAGAAATGTTAAAAGTAATGGGTAGCCTTTTTTATGAGTTATAAAAGTGACCAAAATTATATCTAGACCATATTGTTGATTTTCCTCTATCAAAAAACATATTATTCACCATAAAAATCCAATTAGAAATCAAAAATTTTCTCTGCACTACAGGATGAGTATTATGGTTGGATTTGTGTCTATAAAACTAAAGAATGTTGTTATTGGATATAAATGAAATGTTGTTTTTATAGGAGCAAATGTAACAGAAGATGATTTGAGTATGGCGGAAGAGAAATTTGATGAAACTAAAACATTAACTGAAACAGCCATGAATAATTTATTAGATAATGAGGTATCCATCTATTGTTTCTCCATTTTTTATTATAACTACATCAATTATTAATATACTAACAATAAATTTAGTTAGACAATATTCAAAAACATCAAATCCAGTGAGAAACAATTTTTTTTTGTAAAGAAAAGAGTGAGCTTTTTTTAGTCTACTGTTTTTGTACTCTGGTAAATCAAACAATGCCAATTTCTCTGTAGTGGTTTTAAATATCAACTTCAAAATATAACTATTCTGACTATGTTGAGCTTTGAATTGAATTTGAATTGAATTGACATAGATACTCAAAATAAAATTTATAACTGTATGCCATTTGTCTTAGAATTTCTTCGGTCCATGGTTCAGTATTTTTACTTTTAAAATCGACTCACTTCCCTCCCAGAAAACTCACGTGAAATTGACCTACTTTTAGGACTAAAAATGTCCCCTCTGTAAAATTATGTTTACAAATAATAACTTTTCCATTGGTTGACATTTTCAGCAATCCAAAAACAATCTAAAACTCTGAATAGTATTTTGTAGTTGATATTTCAATTCATTGGCAAACGATTGGCAAAATTCAATTCAGAAATCATGGTAGTCAGAAAGTACTTTCGAAATTACTAAACCATGGCTTGTTCAATTCTATATAATGATTCTTAAGAGTTTAGCATTGTCCCAACTTTAATTCTGGCTCATCAGTAATATATCCTTTTGTTAAAAGATGTTTTAAGGTTTATCAATTGATATCCTAATGAATGTTTTTCAGGTGGAACAAATAGCACAGCTTCAGGCATTTATAGAGGCCCAAACTAATTATCATAGACAAGCCATGGAAGCATTACAATCATTATGTGAAACATTGGAAGAGAAGTATGTATTTTTCAATAGTTGTTTGGTCCAACAGTGCAACCACATTTGGGTTCCTAATTTTTTTGGTATACATGTAACACATTCTGAACTCTGGTCCAACCTGTTTTACTAAATTTCTCGGTCAATTCCATGATTTCAGAACCTGCAGAACCTATCAATCACAAAGAATAGAATTACCTCCCTTGTACTAGAATAGTATACATAGTTAGCATTAACCTTCCTTCCAAAACATTTCTCATGAAAATTACATACAGAATAAAAAAAAATTTCTGTAAAATCTCATTAACAAATAATAACTTTTTGTAATTTTCTTCAAATCAGAGTCAAAGTTGCATTTGGAGTTGATATTTCAATAATACAATAATGGTCGAACATTATAGGAATATATATTTTTTATTTTTTTTATGGTTACACATTTTAATAAACCGTTATATTTTTTTTTCAGGAGAAATGAAGCAGCTAATAAACCTCGAAATGAACATATCCCCAAACGTATTTCATCATTTAGACGTAGCCCCTCACCATCACCACTATATGAAACACCACATGATAATAATATGGGTAATTCAGGTAGCTACAATTTTGGATCCTCTGCACCTCCTAATTATAACCAATCGGGTATGCATGTTATTTTTTTTTGTTTTGTTTTTTATTATTTGGATTATGCTATGTTTGATTTGTCATGCTGTTCATTATATCTTGCTTGAAAACTTGAAAAAGAAGTTAAAAAGATTGTAAAGGTGTTTTCTAATTTTTTTTATTGTGTAGGGACACTGATAGCATCAATTTGCACCATTCCAATTTTCAATCAGACGTCTTGATTTTTGATGCTATCAGTGTCCCTGATAAATATAATGAATTTAGGAAACCTCTTTACAATCCCTTTTAGGACTGTACAGTCAATTTTGACATGTTTTCTTTGAATTTAAAATCTAAATTATAGAAGATATTGTTAAAGGGACAAGGCTCAACATCCATTAGATCAATTGTACCTAATTCTCATTAGAAGTGTTAACAGCTTACCGTTGAAATTATCTGCATTTAAAAGTATTTTTAAGATTGATAATTTTTTTTATTATTTGCAAGTGCAGAATTAGTTCTAGTTTATTTGATAGAGCATGCTTTTAATTTATTTTTTTATATATAATTTTGTTTCGTAATGCAAATTTGAAAAATATTAATTTCTCATGATTTGAAACAAATTTGCATTTCAATGAAAATTGCATGAGTTTTGTCTTGATTAATTCCCTAAGTATCATGAGAATATTATTAAATTTTTGACAGATTGGATGCCTGAATAGGTAATCTTTGATGCTCATTGGCAGATTTTTGTCAATACAAAATAATTTTTGCTTATTTTCAAATATTTTTTTCTTATGTCAGGCCTTTTTCCTCATTAAGTTCAATTTAATTTTTCTGCAATCTGATTAATCAGAGAATATCCCTGCCAACCGTGATCTGACAAAATGCATCCTTAAATTGTGTTCAATGGAATTTTGATGCAGAAGTGTCAAAAGTTGTCATAATTTATTTTTATCAATCAAAAACAGTGTTAAAAATTAATTAACAAAACAAAACTGAACAATGAACAGCCTATTATTCCCCATTATTCCTCACAAGTTTATTGAAGAAAGCTTTTGATTGGTTGATTGTATGAATTTCCTAGAACATGTGTTACTAAACAGTTTGTCAGATCATGATTGACAAGTGAAGTTAACAGCAGAAAAATAAAAAACAAAAGATCTCATTTTGCATGTTAATTAAAAAGGTTTTTCTGTGGTGATTGATTAAATTATAAAGACATTTTTCTAGTATGAAATAAATTTATCATCCATTTTTGATGTCATTAAACACAAGGCTACTATGATAATGTGTTTTTTTTTCTATTTAATTTATGCTAACAATAGGATATGATGGATTTGATAATAATTTTGATAATAATTATGATGGTGAGTTAAGGTGTTGTCATCCCAAAATAACTTATTAAAACATTCACCTATTGAAATATTACCATTTTTGCACTTGTGTCGATAAATAAAATTTTACCAATGAGTTTAAAGTGAATTCCAAATATTAGTTTCAAAATCGTTCTAATATTCCAAAAATGAAAATTCAGTCAATCAAATACTGTCGAAAGTGTTAAGTCTAAACATTGCCACCTTTTCCAAGATTTTGAACATTAAATTGTTTCTTATGACTATAGATTTGTACCAAATTTTTACTTCAATCACATTTTAAAGGAACATATGTGCCATTTTTTTTTAACCAATCATAACTTATTCTCACGAACGGGAATTTTTTTAGCTAAACCAATCAGTAATAATATTTTCAACTCACCGTTGAAATTTGAGTTGTCTTTTCTTGAGACACTGCCATATAGAAAAGACATCTATAGTTCATAAGAAATTCCTAGTTTGAGATATTTTTAAAGGAATTATGTTACATTCGTACAATTGTAGTACTTCTAAAAAGTATTAAGATATATTCAAGACTCAAATCAACCCCCTAAAATGGCACATCTGGTCCTTTAAGGTGAACTTGATTTTAAGAAAGGTGTAATTAGATGTAGATTAAGTATAATAAAACAATGAAAATTATTTATCTTGTACCATAATCATATTGTCATCAAAAATCAAAAATCTTTGCCATTCAGTTTGATCTGATCATTAAACTTTAATACTTAATGATTTTAACCTTTAAATTTCAGTTTCCAACAAACAGCAAGCCAAATGTGAAGCTTTATATGATTTTGAACCAGAGAATGAAGGTGAACTGGGTTTCCGGGAAGGTGATACTATAACATTATTAAGTCATATTGATGAGAATTGGTGCGAAGGATCATTAAATGGGGTTGTGGGTTATTTCCCTACCAATTATGTGAATATACTTGTTCCTTTACAATGATGTCTCCAACACTATCATCATGTATTATTGGTCTCCTTTTTTTTCTTATGTTTACAATCCATATGTATTTTGATTTCTCTTTAAGGGATTGTGGGAAGATTTTCTGAACTTTTTATGTTCCCTAGGATATTATTTATGCCTTGTGCAATAGTGACGCTAAAGCTCAAAGACTTAGTTTAGTGGAATTGCTAGATCCACAGATGTCTGACTGAAATGCTATCAGTTTCCCCAATTCACATAAAAAGTTTAGAGGTCCCTCTTTACAATCCCTTCAAAATATTTTATTTAAGACAATCTCCCATTAAAATACAAGTGAATTCGAGACTTTCTATAAATCATCTAAAACACTATATAGAAATATAGAACTAGAGTAATAGTAGTCATCTTTTTAACCAGTGTTGGTATAGAAGCACTGGTCAAGGTCTGTGAATTATTGTTAAATGCTTTAGATTGTGAAAGGTTGCAGTGCAAATGTTGATTACAAAAATGACAGTACAGTACAGACGATGGATGGAATTTTATGTATTAGTTAGATTTAGAAAGAGATGATATGGTATTAATTTAATTTCTGTTAAAAAGTATATTTGCCATCACGACCGATAAACTCAATTTCAGCTATCTGTGTCACTTTTTATAATTAAAATTCAATGTCTAGTTCTCACAAAATTCAACTGTGAGGTACAAGTCAAAACTTCCAGGCTACAAGTTTTGCCAGATTTCACAGTGACACAGATGGACATTTAACTTTATCAGCTGGTTAAAGCAAAATATATTTGCGACTACATGTTGGATTTTTATTATTAATGCGCTCGGCATATTGAACACCTTTTACAATGAACTGTATTCACAAAAAGTATTAGATTATAGTCCCCATTAGGCTTGTTATTTGATATATCACTTGTAGAATTAGCCAAATGGCACATATATTTCTCTGTTATTGTACTGTTAGATCACAAGATATAAATATAGAATACTTGATATAGATCTGTTATACTGTAGACAAACTGGTGAAGACAGTGGTCAATTTCAGCTTGTGTTATTGAGTTGATATCTAAATAAACTTACAAGCATGAAGAATAAGGAAATTGTAGAAACAGTCACGTTTCTTTTCAATTTGGTTTAGGCAATGACCAGATATTAATTCCTAATTCAACACAAAACAGGCTTAATTCAATCAAAAATACATCCTAACTCAGCATAGCATGAGTAAGATATGTTAATTTTGATTGCAAAGTTAACTCTGTCAATACTAACAGCTGCTCTAACATCATCATATGATATGATATACACAAGCAGCTGGTTAAGATGCTGTTACCAAGTGACGTTACAAAACATTCAGGGAATATGACAATTAATTACGTTCTCTCAGTGTTAAAAGGGTGACTGATTCTAATTGACATGTTTGTCGTTACTGCTCTCTTTCACCAGTTTGTCTAAGTGCCTAGATATTTAATATATTGTAAGAAGTAGTAATTTATGACATTAATCAAATTGAAACCTGTATATTATTATAATAAAAGGTTTGTTAGCTAGAGCTGTGGTAATCTTCTATTTCTATAAACAGTATTTAATACATAGTGATACTTATAGAAAGTTGAATTGTTGCAGATTTTTTTTATCTTGAAGGAACTAAGGTCTCCACATAGCGACTTTACCAGGTAATAGAGCTCCATTTCAGCTATTTATAACAATATTCTGACTTCCTGTTCCCTTACAATTAAATAAAAATGAAACGTAATAGACTGTCAAAAATTAAAATTATTTTAGCATCATCAGTTTTAAGTGCCTGTTGGTTGTTGAATGCTGAATTGAAACGATCCATAAGCAGGGAATAATTTCTGAAAAGTGTTTCAGATAGCTGAAAGGCGGCTCTTTTATCTTATAAAGCAAATATTTAGACTTGAGTCCATGGTCATTGTTTGTCATTATTATCCATTAAAAAAATTATAACTACAAAATAAATTATGAATTAGATAGTACATGATATATTGGAATTATCTAAATTGTAGAGAGTCAATGATTAAAATATGATGAACATTTCTTAACTATTGCAGTGTAGAAAACTGTTTTCTTAATTTATATAAAGGTCCACACAATGATTCATACTTACACAAATATTCAGAATCAAGAATCAAATTCAAGTCTCTTGCAATTTTTTGTTAGAATAATGCTGCCATATTGAACATATTTATCACATATACAGTATAGAGTAACTGAGTATCTTGGTAATCACTTGGTATATCTGTGGTTAATGTTTCGTGATCTTTTTGTCTTTTTTTTAATCATGATTAATATAGATTAATTGGGAATTTTACAATTGATAAGATTTGGTGGTTGAGGGCAAATACCAAGTTATTTTCTGTGTAGAAATGTAATGAAGTTATCTCATGTTATTGTAAATATTGTTAATTTTCAATTTTTTTTTTGTAAATAATTTTACATATAATCAATTTGATTGTCTTTATTTTGTTGGTGGTAATATTTACACTGCTGATTTGTTGCTTTATGTGTTTGTTTATTTTTCCTCTTTTTCAGTAGTTGAATATCCGCTGTTTATACAAAAGACCAAAAAATATAATGACAGTTCAATTCGGTACTTATAGAGTGATAAATCGTATTTTAAACTATGTTCTCTACAACTTAGTATCCAAAGGCATTTTTTCTCTTTCTTAGAAGTAACTAAGGAAAAATCTAGGCCGTGTTTTCTCGAAAAAGATCTTAGCACTAGGATATCTTTGAAACTGTGTGTAGGACATCATTATTTCGAGAGTAAGCAGTCGGATTAAAAAAATACAGTAATCTGATAGTAAAACTACATTTATGATCGATTTTAGTGATTGACCAATCAGATGACAGGAACACATTTGGTTCTTTTGATCTTCTCAATTGTAAAGAATGTAGTTTGGAATACGCCTTTAGTGTCACCCTGGATATCGCAGAAGGGCACAATACAAAACCTTAATGCTAACTAGAGAACCTCTTAATGTAACAAGCTATGCAATTATACCATCTACTCAAGGTGTTTTTGTGCAACCATTAACAGATCAGTTCAGTATATAAGTCTTCCTTGGTAGTAAGATCTTAGTATATCTTAGATCCTTAATGGTTACACAAAAACGCCCCTATTAGAAGTGGTTTATTCATGTAGGCCTTTTATGTATATTCAAGTAGTGTGTGCTTTTTAGATATATTTGCTGTTATTATATATAGATTTTCTCAGGATTTCTCATCAACATGTTTGTTTTGTTTACTTTACTGTCTTTTGTCTCTCCTTAAAAGGATATTATCTCTTTTAGAATGGACATAAAATTTAAAGTCTCAAACTAGGTCAATAAGTGTATATATTCATCAGTTGGATTTACCAGGTACCATGACTAAAGGATAGTATCTCTATATAAGATGATATATTCATTAAACTAAGTAATTACTTATTGTATTGGATTATAGATGGATTCTGTTGTATAGTTTTGACACACAGGTAAGTTTACTGATGAACAAAGACTCATTTTATCCAAGTTTAAAAATTTCAATTTTTTGGTCATCCAAAAAGTAGGTAGTATACCTTTAATATACTTCGAAATTTTTTGTCTTTAAAACCTCTTTACAATCCATTTACAATGTTTCTTGATTTATTTTCTGGAATGAATATTTAGTTTAAATTAATGCTTTGCACAGGTTTTTAGACAAACAATTTCTTATTTTTAAAAATCTTAACACTTATGTACTGCTTTCATGCCTTTGTTAGATTAAATTAGATCTTTAGTGAAAATATTTTACAGTGTGAATTTCTGATGTGTTCTTTGTATTTATCATTATATATAAATTATACCTGCAATTGTAATTATTATCTATTAGTATTTCTTAATTAGAACATTTCTATAATTATATTTATTTACTAGTACCAGGCTATTGTTAACAAGTTAATTATGCACATCCAGGTTCAATTCAAAACATCCTCACAATGTCAAGCTTTTACAAACCAAGTCTAATACCTTGACTTCATTTAGCTATATTTTTTTGTATCATGGAATGCAGCGATTGATTGGATTAAACACGAACAAATACAACCAATTAGAGGTCTTGACATTATGGCTTATGTTTTACAGACTTCCCTAGGGCTCGGATTGGTTGTATCGTACAATCCAATTAAATCGCTGCATTTATGAACTGCCGTTATATAAAAAGAGCCTAAGAAAGTCAAGGTATAAAGCACAGTCTCTTGACATTGTGACAACAACCATGAACAAGAGCAGTCTATTTTTTCCAGGTAGAATAAGTAGCTTTGAAATTAAAGTCTTTATTCTTAATCTACCTTAATGCAAAATGGATTGCTCATGGTTGTTATAAATAATCCCTGGATGTACAAAAATTATTTTTGCTCGACTCCATTATTTAGTCTTGCTAACAATTATTTCAATCTTTTGAAGCAATGTCCTTCATTTGAATTGCAATCCTTACAACCTGTGGTTTGTCTTGGGCATTTGTGATGCTTAAAACTTTCATTTGAGTCTATATATATATTGCCCAGAAATTCATATGAGATCTATTCTCAAGCAATGTCTTAAAGCAGTATCTTTTCATTCTTTGAAACAGATTTACAGTATCTGTCCTAGTTGTACAACACTTGTTATTGTATAAACATTGCTCATTATTATAATATCATTCCATATCAAATCTTTTCTTACAAAAGACTATAACAATGTTAGACTATCAGGAACTATTTATTCCTGATTTTCCATGAGAAATTGTGAGACACCTTCATAGCATCTTCACAATGTCAAGATATTACTTTGTTTTATACCTTGACTGTGATAGCCATGTATCATGGGAGGTTGTAAATGCAGTGATTTGGTTGGATTGTACGTTACTGAACACAGCCAATTAGTCTTTGACATGATGTTTACAGTCTGTCTTTCAAGGGCTTGTGTGCCACAAGAAAGTTGCTATTGCAGTCAAGGTATAAGATGAAGTTCATAATAGCTTGACATTGTGAAGATGTCTTGATAGTAGTCAGACTAGTATGTACAGAAAAATGTTATTTGTCACATTTCTGATCTTAGAAGATTTGACACCTTATAGAGAAGTATATATATATTTAGCCAAAAGATTCTTTAAGATTTCTGTAGGAATATTGTTAGGGTTTATGGTAGGTTCAAGTTGACTGGCTTGATTGATTGATTTTGCAACTGTGATGGAATTGATTTTTCTCAGGGGTCTGTTCCACAAAAAACCTTACTAGAAGAATTTGTTGCAAGTGTAAGGACTTTTACATTGATAAATACAATACATTTGACAAATAGGAACGCAACAACTGGCCCAGGTCAACTATTTGAAGGATAATGGTCAAGGGCAGTCATTGAAATTCCAGTTGCAAGGTCAGTCAGAGCCTTCGTTTAGTGCCAGTATTGAATATGATTAAGTCAGTATATATTCTATGTAGATGATATAGAAATAGGTATTATTACAATGTTTGTGTTCTCAACCTATATTATTGTTATTATTATCTGTTAATAATGGGTGATATTGTAGGTAAAAATCTAATATATGGTACTAAGTAAATAAAACATCCTTTATTTTATATTTCATTTTACTACCCAGCCTATGTGAATCAATTCATTGACTTCTTGATATGAACCTTCACCAAGTCATGCAGGACATGAAAAATTCAATGACTTATTGATATGAACCTTCACCAAGTCATGCAGGACATGAAAAATTCAATGACTTATTGATATGAACCTTCACCAAGTCATGCAGGAAATGAATCAATTCAATGACTTCTTGATATGAACCTTCACCAAGTCATGCAGGAAATGAATCAATTCAATGACTTCTTGATATGAACCTTCACCAGGTCATGCAGGACATGAAAAATTCAATGACTTCTCATTTATATGAAGCTATCAGATGTTCATACTGACAACAGTTAAGTAACCAAAGTCTCTTAATTAGTGCAGTTGATTCTTAAAAAAGGAATAAATAGGCAACATTGAACTAAAAAGTTAAAATGTGACGTGCACAATGACAAGATATGACAGAATTACTGTTTTATTTTAACTCTTATAACAGTTGACAATTAAAATAATGAGAAAAACAAACATTTTAAATGATAAAAATACTCTTCAAGAGAAGATATCAACTTGAGATGAATAAAGATGAATGAATGAAAACTTTTGATATCAAATACATGCCAAATTTTGTCCTGTAATCATAACAATGTAAGAAAGATTAAAATTCCAGTTCCTATCTACAACAAGAGGAAATCATTCAAGGAATAAAACTATAAGAGTACAATATGAAGAAATTGTATTAGATACATGAAGAATAAAATACAATTAACATTTATTACAACATCATTTATGAATGTAGAGTAGTTATTTTAAAATCTTTGTTCATTGCTTCCTTGACCTCCGCCTGCAAACTTTCCAGAATATCTCTTAACACTGAAATATAAACACATTTCAACATATAGCCAAATTTTGAAACTTTAATTGCAGTTGAATCGAGTACAAGAATTTCATTCAGAAAAGTGGTATGGGAAGCTAAATTTACATCAATGTACTAGTAAATAAAATACTTGGATAACTGTATGCTTGCAATTTTCCTATTTTTTAGCCCCAAAAAAGGCATTAAACTGTAAGAAGTTAAGGTTAACGAGGTCACATTTTTCACCAACCAGCAAACAAATCAAACTTCTACAGCTCTAAAAATTTTAACTAAGAAGGAAAATTCAAGCAAAATTTCATGGACACATATATTCTGTTGAAGTTCTGAAGACTGTAATGTTAACTATAATTTAAACTGTCAGTTATTAGTGGGGTAATGCAAGATGTTAAGATCAACCACAATCTGGGAAGAATGTGATTTATTGTTAATACTGAAATTAAAACAACAAAATCACTAGTCTTCCAGACCAGGGTAGATAGGTTATTAGTTAATAAGCATTCCCAAATCACCAGATGTTATTAAGCATTCCCAAATCACCAGAAGTTAAATAAGCTTTGCCAAATCACCAGATGTTATTAAGCATTCCCAAATCACCAGATGTTAATAAGCTTTGCTAAATCACCAGAAATTAATAAGCAATCTCAAATTACCAGATGTTAATAAGCTTTGCCAAATCACCAGATGTTATTAAGCATTCCCAATCCTCAGAAGTTAATAAGCTTTGCCAAATCACCAGATGTTATTAAGCTTTGCTAAATCACCAGATGTTATTAAGCTTTGCCAAATCACCAGATGTTATTAAGCAATCCCAATCCTCAGAAGTTAATAAGCTTTGCCAAATCACCAGATGTTATTAAGCTTTGCTAAATCACCATATGTTATTAAGCTTTGCTAAATCACCAGATGTTATTAAGCTTTGCCAAATCACCAGATGTTATTAAGCTTTGCCAAATCACCAGATGTTATTAAGCATTCCCAAATCACCAGATGTTAATAAGCTTTGCCAAATCACCAGAAGTTAATAAGCAATCTCAAATCACCAGAAGTTAAAAAGATTTGCCAAATAACCAAATGTCAATAAAAATTCCCAAATCACCAAATGTCAATAAGCATTCCCTATTCACCATAAGTTAATAAGCATTCCAAAATCACCAGTACTAAATAAGAATTCCCAAATCACCAGTACTTAATAAGAATTCCCAAACCACCAGAAGCTGATAAGCATTGCAAAATCAACAAAAGTTAAGAAGCATTCCAAAATCACTTAAAGTTAATAAGCATTCCAAATTTAGCAAAAGTTAATTAGTGAATTAAAATCACCAGAAAGCAATCCCATATCACCAAAATCAGAATTCTCAAATTGCCAACAGAATTCTCGAATCACAAGTAGTTTATTAAATTCCATCACCATAATTAGTTAATCAGAATTCTCAAATCTTCTTAAATTTATTAGCTATTTTCAACTAGCTACTATCTTTGTAAACAAATAAGTTATAAATCATGTCAAGTACTATCTATTACTAGAAATAGCATCTCATTTACAGGTTTTCCCAAGTATGAGTGAATTCAACCTTTCAAAACTCTTTCAAGAGCAGTATAGTCTATAATACAATAAAAACCAGGAACCTTTCACCAAACTTGATATGTCCACTACAACCAATAACTAATATTATAGACTGAAATAACTACTAACACCTCATACTACATGTTAAATTGTTAATAAGTGTAAGCATACACTAATATTGTACACCCTACCTTGACTGTAACAGATACTGAGCTGTATTGATATTTTCTTGTGTACCAGTGATAGTTATTATTCTGTCTGTAGAACCAGGCAAAGCTTCATCAATAACAATATTAGCTCCTGAATTGTGTCTGATCTCTGATATACGGGTTCCACCTTTACCAATAATGGCACCAGCCAACTACAATAAATACACACAGAAGGTTAACCTCGTGCCTCTTTTGATTGCCATAAAATAAATACTTTTTATTTACAGCTTGCATGAATTCTTTGAAAAATTTTATATCTATTTACACTTCTTTATTCATCAGTTAAATTTATGCTTTAAGTGTGTTTAGATTTAAAGAATTTACATATGAACTTACATCTTTGGGTATGGTAACTTGAGTAGATATTTCAGGTTCATTGCTACCCATTCCACCACCACCCATACCTCCTCCCATTCCTCCACCCATACTGCCACCCATTCCTGCAGCTAGGGACATTGGTGGATCCATAGGCTGAAAATAGAGTAATAAAACATTTACATATCTCTGTTGACAATATTCTTTATACATGCTATTTGTCTTAATCGTCTCTTTGAACTTTCCAGACAATAAACAGCCATTTGTTTGTACAAGTATAACAACTTAAGTACTCCCTAATTTGTCCACCAGCTATTCTTTTGCTTTACCTGATCTTTCCCAGATAGTCATTTACAACTGGATTGACAGAAACAGACTGATTCAAAGTCAGTAAACTTTCAGGCACCAACCAAATAAATGGCAATGGCATTTCAAATCAAATCAAATGCTCTCCCTATAATAGAAATTTAACTTTTAAATCAGGTTACTGTTGAGGGAACATCTGCAAGTTTCTGTAAAATCCAGCTGTAAATGGCTAAGCTTACAAGCAATGGTAATCCATAATTCAGAAGAACTGAAGAGCAATGTATTAATACTTACACCATCATCATAACCTCCCATACCACCATCATAACCTCCTCCCATACCACCTCTATTCATACCATATCCTATACAAATATACACAAATATCTTAATATCACCTTAAACAACATCCATAAATTCATAATTTATCAAATTATATTAATTATAATGCTATTAATAAAGTAAGGATTTAGGGGAAAAATGAAGTTCATGAGTGGACCAGTTCTTTGCTGAAATTAAGTGATGCAGTTCAATCAACAACTCATCAGTTTCTGTCTTTAATTCGTCAATATTTAATATTTACCTCCGTCATTATATCCTCCCATACCACCATCCATACCACTAAAGAAAAAAAAGTTTTCTGATGTTAACATTTGAAATGAAGATAATTAGACACATCCCTTGATGGCCCTTATAATATCCATACAAACTTCCAAATTTAACCAACCCATGAGCTCTTGAATCCAGATATAAAGACTTCACAGTTGCAGGAGGATCACTGGAGAAAGAAGACATGATACCACCATGGGCCTAAACTGTCTGACACTTTTGATCTATAGTGGCGTTCTGTGTTTTTCAAGGACTCTATTATCACAAGATAACTTACCCTCTTCTACCTCCTCCTCCGCCACCTTGTCTTCTATTCATTCCCATACCACCTTGATCACGTCCTCCTCTCATACCACCTCCCATACGATTACCACCTCCACCACCCATACGATTACCACCACCTCTTCCTCCAAATCCTCCTCCACTGAAATATACCAAAATATACTCATTTTATTATGAAACACCATGGCTCCTGACTTGGATATGGATAATGAAGACAGGTCAATTCTATGTAGTGTAAAAGGAAATTTTTGCTGTGTCAGATATCTGTCAACAGAACCTTAACCTGCAGAACCTGTAAAACATCATTAGACCAGTTTGTGTAATATTGCTATTCTTATTATCTGAGTAAGTGGTCCTTCAAACTTACCGTCCTCCTCTCATTCCTCCTCCTCTACCACCACCACGACCACCTCGTCCTCCTCCTCTCATATCCTGCATAGTAAATCCTCCATACTCATGAGAGAAAAACTCATCATAATTATGAGGATCATATTGTTGATTAGGTCCTTTAGGTGGAGCCTGGAAAAAAAATCAGTTCTTAAAAATACAAATTTTTACCAGGCAATAATTTTGAATAATAAACCAGTTTTTAATTAAAATAAGTCCCAAAAACGACAGCAATTTTGATACATCTAACTTTACATCTTAATGATAAGTATAAATTTAGACAACTTACGGTCTGTAGTAGTTCAAAGATTTCTTCAATACATCCAACCACTGTTCTTGGTTTACCACAAATCTGAACAACTCTCTCAGTTGATTGAGGACAGCACTGTGAGTACACCTTGATGTTGGCTCCAGTTTTCTGAAAATAATCCAACAGAACAATATATAACGAGCAGCAATCATATTTTAACTAAGCACCACCATATATCAAAAGTAAGACCCAATGTTGCTCTCCAAGTTTGAGTTAAGAAATGCCTCAAATTCCATTTTGTTAATACTTACATCTCTCAATTCTTTGATTTTAAAACCAGCTCTACCAATAACACATCCAGCTTGACTCTGGTGTACCATCATTCGACATTCACAATCAAAATCTTCTGATCCTTTAAACTGTTTATACTACAATATAATAACATCTGACTAATTTCTCACTCACACACCCTTACATACAAAGCTAAGCTTAGGGAATAAAAGCCGACACCAGACCAATTCTTGGAAGCAAAGGCAAAGGCATCATAATATTTAGGGTTAATGTTTCCTGAATCTGGAGAGGACAGGGGTCCTACAACCATTTTTTGTTTCTTTGAATTTGTTGAAGATATAATAGCCTAAATCTAATGAGACAGGTTGGAGATCCTATGGTCTGTGGACAAAGTGCAGCTCAGTCACCCCTGTACTTGATCACTATACATATGCATGTGATTTCAAAGCTGCAGACTCAGACCTGAGTTATAGAATCAAGGCAGATAAGCTTTGCAGCAGATGGCAAGATATTAAACTTACCTCTTCCAGAGTGGGAATAACATCCAAGTAACATTCCAAAACTGTTCCCAATTCTGCAGAAATGGTCAGAATTCTGTAATAGAACCGAAAACAGAATGGAATCAATATACAACCAGTTTCAAGGCATTGAAAGAAAAAAAAAAAGATGAGTTACTTCATTTATAGTTTTGAAGACATAATACATAAGATAAAAATTAAAATTAGTATTAATTCAACTGCAGTGAAGATGTTGAAGATTTACTACAGATCAACATGGTAATGGACCAGGGCATGTGGCGGCCATATTGGCAATTTTGGAGTTTGAGTCAACTGAAAGTCATTTCTAGATTCCTGGTTTTCATCTTGCATAAGAACTGCTCATTTCACCATGCGCAATATGAACCTAACTGGTAGGTTTTAATAAGAAAATAAATTGGGAGGTAATGGGTTCATACCGTTCTGGGCCGGTGGAGTCTGGTACCGTAACACTGGCTTTATACTGTATTGACGTAGGTGGGCAGGGCATTCCAAAATCAGGGATATTCGAGTTTCAAGGCCATTCAGATTTATCATTGTAGGGCGAAAATTAAGGGACAGGCATATGGAGGATAAATAAAATTATTTAAGTATATTGTCTATCAAAGAAATACAAGGGCATGGCATGGCAAAACAACAATCAATAGCAATAATTATTCAAAATAAAAATGCCAGAGTAACATTGGAAGACAATAGGGTCAATTTATAAAATAAATTACAGTTTTATCGAGACCCTTCCCATGGCAAAATGGCAAGTCACATTACTTGATCAATAGTATTTCAAATTTAATGTGTATCACTGATATATTCATTGCGAAAGTTGTCAAACTGTACAAAAAAAAAACTTACGTCTGAACGGAGGCGTTTTATATTGGTTCCACCTTTACCGATAATGGCACCAGCATTCTGTAAGAGAAATTTAAAACAATTCAATTTAAAGTTTGTGGTTCCTTAAATCACGTTAATGTCTAAAAAACATGCAACAAGGAAAAAGTCAGTCTCTTAAATATATAATCTGTAATTCAATTGAAATTTAAAGATGGGTTTCCTTAATTTTTAGTGTCAAATTAAGCAAACTTTTTGATTAATTGGTGTTCCTAATGAATTATCATGTATTCGTAATCATATCATTATATTCTTATTGCATAGAATAAAGAGTTTTAACCAATTATAAATGTCTATGTATTTACAGTCTGGAAAAACAAAAAGACTTTTTGACCTTTCTTGATCGGTCACTCAATTCATGGACATGTCGAGACAAACTGGTATTTTTCCAAGTCATTACTTTCTATTCATATAAGTATTAGCATTTTCATTTTCATGAATAAAAACAAGGGAACTCATCTTTATAATGAATAAATCATATTTTATGTGAAGAAAGAAAGAAGGACACAAGACATCCTTTTCCAAATCATCACATAATGTGAATTTCATGAGACAAGTTAAGAAAGTTATAATAGTAAAGTTAATTAATGCTATTTATAACAGTTTTATTGAACAGGTAACAAGAATATCATGTCCAATAATAAACTCTGATTTGCGTGATAACTGTGAGTTATTTCACTCGCCTTTCTTATTCTCCAATCAATAAATCATCGAGGAGAAAAGAAGAATAATTGGACAGGAAGGAAGACGATCTCTTGGGACCATTTTATTTTTCAGACCTGTCAAACTCATTTTTAAACAGAAGCCTTATCCATACACAAATTCAATTGTTTTCAACATAATCGATAGCCAAAATCAATAGCAGCTCAGTCAATGTAACAAAGAAACTTTCCTTTATGTGGCAGAGAAACATTTCTTTTCCATTAGGCAGGTAAAATTAGTTATTGATACATTCATAATTGATAATCAAACAATTTCTCTCTACTCTTAACACTTCCAATCATCTCTCATTTATTTCATCAGATCATTTGTCTGAGAATTCCAATAAAATGACTAGTAAACAACAAAAATATCTCAGTATTTCTAAGAATAGATCATTTTAGTGTCAGATTAAAATTGTTGATATGAAAATCTTTACCTTGCTTTGTAGCAGAACTCTAAGTTCAACTTTTGGACCTTCTCCCTTTTGTCTTTTAAATTGTCCATCATTACAATCATCATCATCATCTTCCAATGGGCGTTTTCTTCCTGAAAAAATAGAAATGATTCCATGAACTTCACGATGCCACAGGACTCCTAATAAACCACTTTTTCTAGATCTAGGGACTCTCAAAACTACAAATAATCTTTATCTAAATCTAGGTAAAAATATGATGAAACAATGGATACAGAATTGTTAAAATCCTCATCTCTAAATAGAATACAGTTACAACTTGTCAAAATACTAGAACAAAGACCTTCCAACTAGGTAATATATTGGTGATTAATACACAAATTAGAATGAACAAAGAAAACAAGAAATAATCTAGAAAATATTCAGTTTCCAAAAATATCAATGACTTCCTAAAACACACAGGCAATGTCAAAACAATCCATTGTTAAAATATTACCTGAACAAAGTGCGTCTGCCAGGCTCTCAGTCAATAGTGTAAAAGGTAGAAATGGATTTTGAATTATAAATAATATGGGAGTGGTCACACCTGACTGGTCATTATGATAATGGCAGTAGAAATGACAGGTGGGCAATGATACAATGTATTGTTTGATATTTAACCTTGCTAACAATACCCTATTGTTCTAAACATCTTATTACTGGACATAAGGGAATCTTGGAATATTAATATTATTGAAAGGTCTACTGTAGAATCCAGCTAATAATCAGTGTAATGGAAAGAGGAGTCTAAAGAGGTGAAATTGAATAGAAAGCTAATAATATCCTATAAAGCCTGGTTATATTAGTTAAAGTTAATAATCAGTGTTAGAAAACAAACACAATGGGACTTAATTAAAATTCGAAAAATCATATTTCTTAATTAAGAGTTTGATAACTTTAGACTTCTACTAACTGAGTAATTACTCATTAGTAATAATAATACTATTGATAAAATAAAATATAACATGATATATACAAAATCAAACTAAAACAAACGGGGTTTTTTTTTAACATTTCAAAGCTGATATAAAATGAAATCATACTCTCATTTTTTTTCCGTTTTCAAATTTCTTCGTTTTACCAAATCAGCAGCAAAAATTCTCATAAACTTCATTATTATGATTTCAAAAATTAATGACAATTAGTCAGAAACTAATGTTAAAACCAACAAGCAATATACAATTAGTAAGAGAAACCTAGTCAAATGTAGCACAGAGACATGAAAGTCTGGAGCATTTCAATATCATACATAATACAGTACCTAATACATGCAACAATTCCACCAGTGTATATCAATATATGTTACTATGACAACACTGTAAACATACTTCAGTTCAACCTATAATTGCCTACTAATTCAACTTCCAATAGATCTATTTTAAACAAACAATATGACTATTATACTATTTACAATCATGTAGTAGACTTTAATTGAAATATATTTTCAATTTACACAATCAACCGGCATAATATTGATAATGATCAGTTAAAAAAAAAAACAAAAAAAACTTAAAGGTAATGTCCCAAGTAGAAAAGCAGTGAATTTACAGGTTTCACACAAAATTATTTATCAAAGGAAATGTCTTAAAGGGATTGTAAAGAGGTTATCGAAATTTGTATGTGTATCGGAGACACAGATAGCATCAATTTGCACCATACCAATATCTAATCAACTGTCTGTGATTCCTGTAATTCAACGTAAACTAAGTGTTTGATGACGTCACTAAAAGCAAAATATGTTTTATCACATAAGGCCTTTCACCATTAGTGATGTCATCAAACACTTTAGTTTCAGTGGAATTCCAAGAACCACAGATGTCTGATTGAAAATTGGAATAGTGCAAATTGATTCTATCAGTGTCCCTGATACACATGAAAAATTTAGAAAACCTCTTTACAATCCCTTTAAGTTATCAAGAATAATCTTGAGTCAAATTAAATCCATTTTAACAGTTTGAATTATTGAAGAATGAAATTTCTTCATTGAAGAAAAAATAGAAAGAAAAATATAAAGATTATCAAATCCTTTCTTGCAGTAATCATAAAAACCATTGTTCAGAGACAGACAAAGACTTTTATATCAGACCTCACTACAACATTTAAAACATTATTTATTGACGAAACCCATCAAAGATTCATAAAGGTATTGTTTAAGCAACTATTGTTACAAGAGGAAAACAATATGGAAGCGGGTGCAGGTAAAATTGTGTTCTCTCACTTTCAACTGTTAGCTTGTGTCAATCAATACCTCAACTCCACTGACCAACGAAGCTCAAAGAGTACATACTCGTTGATATTGTATTAATCAAGTTCAATGGAAAACTATTAGGAGGAATATTTGAAAATATATTAATGGATTTATAAATATTTACTTAATAGTAAATTCTTTCTTTGTGATTATTGCTCTTATTTGATAAATATCTATTATTGTACAATATTTCCGATATATATTGAAAGTTGTACATTCATGTGAATGTACTTGTATATTTATCTGATATATACTTGATATTTGTACATTTATATTTATCTGATATTAATATTGATACTAACATTGAAACTTGTACATTTATCTGATATTAATATTGATATTAACAATGAAACTTGTACATTTATCTGATATGAATATTGAAGCTTGTATATTTATCTGATATTAATACTGAAACTTGTACATTTATATTTATCTGATATTAATATTGATACTAACATTGAAACTTGTACATTTATCTGATATTAATATTGATACTAACATTGAAACTTGTACATTTATCTGATATTAATATTGATATTAACATTGAAACTTGTACATTTATCTGATATGAATATTGAAGCTTGTATATTTATCTGATATTAATACTGAAACTTGTACATTTATCTGATATTAATATTGAAACTTGTACATTTATCTGATATTAATATTAAAACTTGTATATTTATCTGATATTAATACTGAAACTTGTACATTTATCTGATATTAATATTGAAACTTGTACACTTATCTGATATTAATATTAAAACTTGTATATTTATCTGATATTAATATTGAAACTTGTACATTTATCTGATATTAATATTAAAACTTGTATATTTATCTGATATTAATATTCAAACTTGTACATTTATCTGATATTAATATTAAAACTTGTATATTTATCTGATATTAACATTGAATCTTGTAAATTTATCTGATATTAATATTGAAGCTCGTATATTTATCTGATATTAATACTGAAACTTGTACATTTATCTGATATTAATATTGAAATTTATTTCTCTGATTTTAAATATATCTGATACCATTGAACTGAACAATCCCAGCTGCCAGTATGATCTTTCAGATTAATATTGAAGGTTCAGCATTTCAACAAAAACCATACATGGAATTTGAGACTTATCATCAATCACAGTTTATTAACATTTGTGAATGCAATTATTACTGATATTTGCATATTTTCAAATGTAGACTGATATTTTGATGACTACTAATAATCAACTTTAACATTAAACTGATTTAATCAAAACTGTCGTTTAGAAAGATAACTACAAATAAAGATGGCCGCCAGGTATATCATTAATAATAATAGAGTTATACAGATGATAAGTATAATATGATGTAATATATGATTATATATGATTATCAAGTCTATTTATTACACATCATATCAATTAGCATCTAAATACTTATCATTAACGACTTTGTCTAATTAATGAAAGTCATATCTACCATATGTAACATATAACAATTAGTTTCCGGTTTTCTAAATTTTTTTTGTAACTTAGTAGTTTATAATAATTAAGCATTAAATGTACCAAAATGCAACAATACAACTTAAATATCTATAGGCAAATTTGGAAATCAAGGACCCAAACTTCTAAGAGCGGGGGTTAAATTAAGCCTTATCAAAATTTGTTTGGAAAAAAATGACCAGTTGTCCCCAATGTCTGTGAATCAAACATAATCATGCTTCGTCAACTATTGCCTTTGATCAGATTATTTCACTCGACAGCATCTGTCCTTATGTAGTCTTGGTTGTTCAGTTCAATAGACATTTTCGGAAATCAAACAGAACAGACAGTCTTCATAAGAAGAAATGTGAGCAAATACTATTTTTGCCTGTTGAATAGCATAAACCTATAACTCGCAAAGATGATTGCCTTCATCTGATAGTTCATAAAATTGATTCATTACATATCAAAAATAGATGTAGACTACAATTGATTCAAGCACAACATGAAACGAATGCATATTAGTTGCAATAAATTGAATCTAAAATGTGAATACGATTTTCATTAATGTCAAGTCAGCATGGGATAAATAGGTCCTATTTAAGCGAAGTGAATATTGATATTTAATTTTGCACAACAGCTAGAGGCATATTACACAGTACAGAAAATTGTATTCAATGAATGATACATGCGTAAGAATAGTGAATTATATGATAAAGATTTTCCAGTATTCATAGTAGTATAGTCCAATTTGAGCTAACTGTATTACTTTTAAGAAGCAAGCCTGTTCTTCTGCAATTTCACCAAAAAATCTGCCCCATCAATTTAAACTGTTGCCATTTCAAGATCATTAGTCAAATTTACCTTTAGACTCGATGATGTCTGCTTTAACCAATCAAAAGCTACCTTCTCCAGTGCTAGCATTTCGTGACTCAGTGTTTTGATAGGTTAGTTTGACAAACGTTCAAGGGGGCTGTTGTTAGACCCTAACTGAAGTGGCTATATATATTAATAAAAGCTGATAAAAACAGAATGAAAGTTTGGTCTAATTTTAATTAAATTGAATCATGATAAACAATATTAAAAGAAGTCTCCTAGTTATTACAGATGTCATGACGCTTTGACCTAAACTGTCCAAACTTCTTTTATTCCTACTTGACCATTAAGACAAACAGTTTTATCTCAACACCCCATTGCAACTAGCATCGGAAATGTCAAAGCTTAAGTTCTAACTTTCATGTATTCAGAACATTTCATAGAAATTTGCAAAATTTCGCAATTCAGAACTTAAAAACTGCTGTATGTAGTAGAGTTTTGTTTGTTTTGAGCTACAGTATTCAGCCTTAGTCTAATTTCAAGAGTTACATGTAGGTTTTTTTTCTGTCTTCAGCTTAACACAGCTGCTAATCTCATATCAGCATAATATCATGCCAAGACAGAACCAAATATTTTAGTCTAATTCAATTCTCTCAATGATATTCTATGCCAATAATCAAACAGAAAATTCAAATCATTCCCAGACCATCAAAGTTTTATCATCAATGACACAGCGAAAAAGCTATTTCTAATCAGTGGTAATCTATGAAAAATCAGTCGACATTAAAATCAGACACACCCAAGAGTTCGGAAGATTGTGAAAAACAACATTACCTGTATCTTCTACCTGCATGTAGTAATAGGTAGTCTTTATGAAATATTAACATGATCATCAAACTAGATTTTCTACAGGACATTGGTATAGTCCCAAACAGATAAAAATACTAGCAAGTAGACAGCACCCTGGAGTTGCCCATCTGCCAACAATAATCAGTGTGTGAGTGAGTTAGCTGATTACCTGCGCACAACCACATTGTCTTTCTACTTCTCATTTCACCTTTGTTGACAGATGGTTGCCTAGCAGCATCCAATCAGCCATTGACAAGTTCTGAGTATAGAATTCTATTATCATTTTCCTCCAATATCTCAGGTGTGGCATCGAGTTAAATGAAGCTGGTCTGCCATTATTGCTCGTTGAAGCACAAATCATTATTAAGATGTACACATACTAATTACTTCTAATCAGTTAGACTACTAGATCATGATAATTACCCCTTTTTACCTTGTCACATCTCAATATCACAAGTCAAAGGAAAACTTCATTAGATTACATGTCAATATTTGTGATAATTAGAAGAAAACTGTAAACTCTTGTCAATAAAAATGTCAAAATTCTTCGTACTAATCAATTTTTGTGCAACCAGTCATTTGTTTGTCAAATTTAACATAAACTTGCATTATGGCTACAATTTTACTTTTACATAAGTTTACACTGTATCTTTTTGATAAAATAATATACAATTTCAGATTTTCATTTCAAAACTACTGGAAACTTGTTAGTGGCCAAATGAATTTTTCTGCAATTAAAAGAACAGTAATGGATTTAACAAACTGAAAATGCAAACATTCAGCTTAAATGGTCTCACTCATTACCTGTTTTTAACTTATACAAAGGGATTTTTTTCTCTAAAATTATCATATGGGAATGGTATTATGCCAAATTTCTGTTAAATTTTCCTCAAGAATAAACAACACTGTCTAACATTCATTGATATCATCTTCAGCTTACTAAAAGTGAAGACAATTTTGGTCTTTTTATTGATTTATTTTTGATAGCTTACAATTTCATTTGATAATAATATTACCTATTTTGTATGTGTTCAAAAATCAACAGTGAAACTAGGATTGGATATAAGGTACGGTCTTAGGTACAAAATGCTGCAAATAATTCTCTGAGTACTCAAGAGACAATGTAACCCGAGGCTGTGTATAGTATAGTCATATGAGATGTTGTTTATATATAGTATATATTAAAGTATATATATAGTAAATATTGCATAAACTAAGGAGTAGTATACCATTTATAAAATTGTGTTCAGTTATTTAATGTGATCTCTACCCGTAAATGTCGCTAAAGGATTATGTATATATAGTAGTTCAATAAGGTTTTTTTTCATAGTTTGTCCCAAAGAAAAGTGCACATAATCAATGGTTCAGAATACCTACTTACAATCTCTTTAAGTTGATATCTCAAAATCAGAATCACATTACAAAAAAAGAGTTGGTTCTAAAATGACAACTGAGATTTAGAAGGATTCGTTTTTATTACGCTAAAACGCAATTGATATCAAAACTCTGATATTGTGTTTTTCAACACAATGACCTGTTTCAAATCCAAGTCATTTAGAATTCAAATTTTGATTGCTAAAATCAGTAATGAATACAAATTTATCTGTATTGATAATACACAAATCTTAATTAGATTGTGTGAGGCTAACCTATCATGATGTTATTCAGTGAATGAATTAATCATCACTCTATTCAGTAATCCTTTCACAAACCTGGTCTCAATTGAAACAATGTTTACCACAAACAATGCCCGCCATTAAACTATTATTAGCATTAGACTGGAACTAAATGAATTGGGATAATAAAGTAATGGTAGTAGAATATCATAAAATAGAAATTAGGAAGGAAATAGTCAAAACTGTACACTTCCATTATCTAATCAATAATTCTACTGACAATATCCCTTCAACTGACCATTTCTATTCCACCTTAGATCTGCATCTGCATTGTCAACAATCAGAGAAATTCCTACCAGACTTTTATATAGGAGTGACTGACAATAGGTTTAATTCTGTAACTAACATGATAATTTGTATACATTTCTTTTTTTGGCAATAAAAAGAGTTTTTTCATTAGAGACTAATTTTCTCCCAACGAAAATATTGATTGTCAGTTTTCTTTATGTAGATTAATCGTGTGTTCATATGATTAATTGATCAATAAAAGCTGAGTGGTCCAACCAGTCTATCGATTATTTACACACACACACTGCCTCTAGCAGTGAATCGATGTGAAACCTACTATATTGAAGCAGAAGTGAATCGATCATGTTACTAAAAATAACTCCTACCAACTATGTTCTAGCAATAAGGTCACCTTACTTTGTGATTTTACCCAAACCAAGTTGATGTAGTCAAAATGGCTGACAAAGAGAGGAAGATGTACAATTTTCCAGGCAATGCCAGAAGTGATGTTTGGAAACATTTTGGTTTTTATGCTGTAGATGATAATGCAGATGTGATTGAGGTAGACAAGTCAAAGGCCATCTGTAAAATTTGTCGTCTGGCCATCAAAAATCATGGCAACACAACAAACCTCTATAATCATATCACCAAAAGGCATGGCCGAGAACTGGCTTTAGATTTCCATACCAAGATTCTGAATGAACCAAAGTTTCAGTGTATATCATCAAGTACTGGAACTCTAGATTATGAAGAGATGGGCAGTGATAAAACTACATCTATAACCAAAGCTATCTTTAACTATGTGGTTTCTGATTTAAAATCTATTTCTTCCATACAGACACCAGCTTTTAAAAGCCTCCTGTACAGATTGGATTCCAAATATGAAGTGCCATGTCATGATTTTCTCATCAACATCCACTTTCCACGATACTACGATGAAACAAGGCACAAGATTTTACAGATAATTCGCCAAAATTCTAATGGATGTTCGCTCATGATAGATACATGGAAATCACATGAAATGATTTGGATGAGTGTTTCAATTCAGTTTATAGATAATTCTTGGAGAGTGCAGTCATTCCTGTTGAAATCATTGCAGTTTATAGAAGAGCCAAACTTTGATACAATTCAAGAAGTTATAGAAAATCTGAAGATTGAATGGTGTATGAATTTACCAGTATCTATTGTGGGACATGGTGAGCTAGGCTCAGAGGTACCAGCATTTAAAACTTTTGTTCCGTGTTTAACTAAAACAATAAATACTGCTGCTTTAAAAGGTTTCGAAATCCAAGAAGTTGATAGACTAATCAAAAAAGCTCAAAAGCTTATTTGCTATCTTGAAAATCATTTCCAACAAGTGATCCAAAATCTTGATAGGGTTGCTATGGAGAAATCAAGATGGCTGTCGGTGTATGAAATGTTTCAATGGTTATCGGGCAATACACCAATCATTGAAGAAATACTTTGTGCTTCAAGTACCAAAGAACAATCCATTGATTTGCTGTTTACGAGTGAAGAACAAATCTTGTGTGAAAATATCTTGTTAGCATTCAAAGAATTAAAAACTGCCAGTACTATATTATGTGAAGAAAGTCAGCCATTGGTGTCTATGATATTACCTATACTACAGAAACTATTGACTAGTTTCGCTCCCATAGAATCTGAAAACTGTGTTGTGCGCTCAGTCAAGAGTGCTGTACAGAACCATCTTTCAAAGACTTATGAACACCAAAATACAAGACTATATTTGATAGCTTCTTCTTTACTTGATCCTCGTTATAAAGAACTTCCATTTGTGTCATCTGATGAAAGACAAGATGCAAAGGAACTGATTTTCAAATCAACTTATTTAAACTTTAGCGAAACTGTCACAGCCGAAATACAACTGCAGAATATAGAAACTCCATCAAAACGTATCAAAATTGAAAGTGAACCAAGCACTTCTGCCTCTCCTTTAGACGACTGGTTTTCAGACGTAGTGTGTCATCACGACACGAAAGAAAATTCAGATTTGGATAAAGTTACCACTGAATTCAATAAATTCCAATTCACAGATCGTGTGTCTGCTAATTCTGATCCATTGGAATGGTGGAATAAGCATGCTATATTATTCCCAGTCTTGTCTCAGGTGGCAAAACAATTCCTCTGTACTTCTGCTACTTCAGTTTCTGCTACACAAATATTTACTGAAACTGGACGAGATTTTCAAATTTCAAGATGTCTTTTAACATCAAGTGAAGTTGATATGATAATGTTTTTAAATAAGAATTTCACTTCCATTTAAGAACAATAATATCAGATATTTTAACGTTGCCAAAAGTAAAGGTGTCTCAAATTCTGGAATTTGTATGAATTCATAACGTATTTCTTCCAAATTTAGTTGTATGTCATTTGTAATGTAATGTTATGGTCACAATCACTTATATATTCATCAACAATAAAATTTAACATCAAGGTTTTACTATTATTATTATCTATAAGTGGTTAGAAACTATGGTATAGATCAGTCAATAAAGTTTTGTACTCATTGACGTCACATTTCCTGCAATTGGAATGGTTAAAAAAAATGGTTTCACCAGTCACCCCCTTGCCCAGATCTTATTTTATAAGTATATTATCTGAATTAGTGCTGGCACAATATAGCAGTGAATCGATGTATCGCGATACCACGTCACGATGCACATACTGTATCGCAACATCATGTATCGATACCTGGCTATAAGTTTACCTTTTATTCATTAAAAAAAGTTGTTATGATATAACACTGTTTTTCACTGAACTTTTTATAAGAAATTGAAATATCACAGTTATAAAGTTATAAATTGATAAATATTGAAACTGTGAAGATAAAATGTAAATTTTTATACTGTTTCCACATATCGTAATATATATCATATTGTGACCTTGTATCGCAATACGTATCATATCGTGACCTTGTATTGCAATATGTATCATATTGTGACCTTGTATTGCAATATGTATCATATTGTGACCTTGTATTGCAATATGTATCATATTGTGACCTTGTATCACAATATGTATTATGTGACCCTTGTATCGCAATACGTATCATATCGTGACCTTGTATCGCAATACATATCGTATCGTCACCTTGCATTGCAATATGTTAATTGTTGATATCTAGAGCTAATCTCAACAAAAACCAATAGGATAGATTAACAATGACATCATCAGCAACTCCCAGGCACCATGGCTTTTAGTTCAAAACTGAAAATGCTTATAGAAAATATAACATGAATCTTAATCAATATAATATGCACCAGACAGCAGCTAACAACTTTTTTGGAAGATCTTGAAAAACAACTAATCAATAACATAGCCACTGAAAACCGGTTTAGCAACTTTTACAAGCATTTACTTTCTCAAAGCAGTATTTTTTTATAACAATTACTAATGTGCTTGAGACAGGAAAACACAGATGAAATAAAAAACGATGAATTAAATCAATAAAATAAACAAGGAGAGTTTAGAAATCTTTTATTCCAGTTTAAACAATAGAAATATAAGGTCTTTGGGTACAATCCATTGTTGATTTTTAAACAATAAGATACATCTGACAATCAAGCCTGCTTCCATTAATGTCGATAATAGGCTTATAGATATAGAATTAGTCCTGGCTAAGCTATAGATAAACATGTCTAAAGCTATTAAGAATGGCGATATTTAGATAGGAACACCTTCCTGTTTTCCCTCGCTAATCACAATATCTTTTATCTTCCAATGTTAATGTTCTACTGCATGTGATGACTGTTCAGGGATTGAAAATGATCAAATAAATGGATCATTGTTCATTAGAGCTCATCTCTAATCTCAGAGCTTATAAATATATATGATGTATATCATTGATTCTAAATAGACCTATTTAATACCATCTATTTGTCATTTCTACTTTATATATTTCCCATTTATTCAAAATGACTAAAAAGTTTGACTTAGGTTATGTATTCAGACATTGAAGCAAATAGATTTTGTATGAAAACATCCTGATTCAGGATATGCTTTCAGACATCCTGATTCAGGATGTTCTATCAGTCATCCTGATTAAGGTTATGCATTCAGACAAAAGCATCTTGAATCAGATAATGTTATGAATTATAAATTAAGATTCATGCATCAAGTCATCCTGTAATTCAGACATTTTGAAAATTTGATTATGCTTTTAGACGTCCTGAATAAGGTTATAAATGCATTCAGACATCTTGAATAAATCATTTATGCATTCAGACATCCTGAATCAGGTTATATGCATTCAGATATTAAGGCATGTAAATCGGATTATAATCGCATTAAATTTTAAACATCCGAACGAATCAGATTATGCATCAAAACATCTGAATCAGATTATGCATTAAAACATCTGAATCAGATTATGCATTAAAACATCTGAATCAGATTGTGCATTAAAACATCTGAATCAGATTATGCATTGAAGATCTGAATCGACTGAATCAGATTAAGCATTTAAGAATCTGAATCAGATTAAGCATTAAAGAATCTGAATCAGATTATGCATTAAAGAATCTGAATCGACTGAATCAGATTATGCATTAAGGAATCTGAATCAGATTATGCATTTAAGAATCTGAATCAGATTATGTATTAAAGAATCTGAATCAGATGTTTAATGCATAATCTGATTCAGATGTTTTAATGCACGATCTGATTCTGACGCTTTAACTGTTATGCTAATGACTTTTAGAAATAGTCAAAATCAAATTACCTTCATCATAATCAACTCCTTCCATCTCGAGTTCTGGTTTACAAACAGAAGATCAAACTACACAAAACCTGAAAATAATGAAAATAACAGTTATCATTAAAATAACAATTAAAGTAAGGAATACAGATATAATGATATATTTTAATATTGTTATTCTATATGGCATATAAAATTACTTAGAATATTCTAAAGGCAGTTAAAAATAGTTATCTCACTGCTATCGTCATCAATAATATTCAGACTTTATTTTAGATTGGTTGAAGCTAGAGGCGATCTATAGAACAACTACCCTAGACAAGTTCTTATTGTTCCAAGATGTTAAGTTCTTGACAACCAATAAACATGAGGACAAAGGGAGAAAAATAAACACTATGTTACTCAGGTGGGTACAAGCGTGGCAAGAAAACTAGTTTCAATTGGTTACATTTCTGAGAATGTATTTCCATCAGACAATAGAGAGACCACGTCAGCACTATTCAAGCTAGCCTAAACCCTAATCAATTCTTCATGTCAATTATTGAGTACCGTAATTACCTGAAAAAAAATCTTCCAGCAACTTTTACCTAGTCATTCAACTGTTAAGTTATTAATCTAGTGCTCCTTAATGATTTATAGATTATTTCCTTCCTAAGCTCTGGACTCTCTTGAAGGAAAAGAATGTCGCTTATAAAAGTAAATGAAACTAAATCAGGAATCCCAAAGAGTTATTATTATAAAAATTCTCTCAAGCCAACATCAAATCATTATCATAGAAAAGAAATTTGTGATTAAGACATGCTGATTCTTTCAAAACAAATTGCACAATTTCCTGCAAGCTCAAGTCTTCACCTTTGCTTCTGACTCAAATTCGTCCTCACAATGTCAATGAGGCACTACTTTTGTATCACAGTAGTTTGTAAATGGAGCAATTTAATTGGATTGTACACTAGCAAATACAAGGAATCCCGGCCCTCGACAGACACTCATAAACAATATGGCTAGATGCATGTAACTAGTCTAGTTCTTATATGTATTGTGCACTTGATTGGCTACATTCAACTATTGTGAGACAGATAAATTGTTTATAATTTAAAGCTTGCCGACAAGAAAGGTATCCAATGATCTCACAATATTGTGACAAGAGTTTATAATACCTTGACATTGTGAAGATACTGGGTCAATGAAAACAAGAACTTCATAAAGACAGCTTAAAGAACATAGAAACCTAGTCTTTGTAAAACAAATGGTTACGCATGAATTGTGCAGTCTACTTCTTTGACAGATTTGCAAGACACCCATAGATTAATCTTAACAATAATCTTGTTAATCATATAGAGCAAAAGAATTCTACAAGTCTTGGGTAATATAAGATTGAAAAAGACAAAAAATACTATAACTGACAGCTATCTTTAAGAATGATATCCAGTCATTCAGTTCAAGATAAAAGTAATCAAGGCATGTAATATTTATAAATGTAAGAAAATACAGACAATGAGACAAAGACATATTTTGTAGGTAATGATTTGTAGTGATCAAATATTCATATATTTCATTTTATCAGTAATGCTTCAGCTATTATCACCTTGTGATCACATATACACTTCGATTTCATCAGAAATACCACATTATCAATACACAGATATGAATGAACAATACCGTCATATATGTATGACCCTTGCCCTCTTGAAATCCAGGGATGGATTAGTAGAGAAAGCAGCTTTATATTTTGCAACCAGCTGCTGCTCCCTCAATTACATGCTAGATAGTCAAGTCACTATAGTACAAATTCATCCATGTTCAGTGGAAGTCATGCACAGATCTGTACAAGTTCAGTAGAAGTCATGCACAGATCTGTACAAGTTCAGTAAAAGCCATGTACAGATCTGTACAGGTTCAGTAGAAGTCATATACAGATCTGTACAGGTTCAGTAGAAGTCATATACAGATCTGTACAGGTTCAGTAAAAGTCATATACAGATCTGTACAGGTTCAGTAAAAGTCATGTACAGATCTGTACAGGTTCAGTAAAAGTCATGTACAGATCTGTACAGGTTCAGTAGAAGTCATAAACATACAGATCTACACAGGTTCTGTACAATTCAAGTACATACACATCTATTCAGGTTCAGGTCTTGAACATACAGATCTATACAAGTTTTGTATGAATCATGTACATACAGATCTCTACAAGTTCTGTATAAATCAAGTACATACAGATCTATACAAGTTCTGTATAAATCAAGTACATACAGATCTATACAAGTTCTGTCTTAATCAAGTAAATGACAGATCTATACAGGTTCAGTAGATATACCGGTACAGGTTAATTGGTATGATTTGATAAACCAGTCACAACCCATATCCAGTAACTCAAAGTTAGTTCAAATTAAACAAAATACTATAAACAAAAGACTATTCGATTCCAACAGCCATAAAAGAATCTGATCCAAATCAATGAAACAATAGAACCATCTTTTGGGAAATTTTCTCAAACAATATTTAGTTTATCTTGTTAATCGAAATTGAACTGTGTATTCACTACGATCATATTTAAGGTTGTGAAAAGCAAATATTGAAAAACTCTAGTAAAATAATGGAAGCGTTAGGAACTGTGTAAACATACCACCATTTAATTTTAATACTTCTATTAGAACAAATATTGGAATCCAATAATTTCTTTTCAGTCATCAACCCATTAACACCCATCAGACAATGCATAAGAGACAATTTATTAATAAATACCAAAATGTTAATTGACAAAATCAAATTTTACTAGATGATATGTCTTTGTTTTTATCATATCAGCCTACGGTGAAATTAGCTTTTGTGTCAAAAATTTTTACGAAGTTTTAAGTCAACATAGAATATTCACAAATGAACTTGAGGGTCGTTTTCTCAGTCTAACACACTTAAATTTTTTTGACAACTTTCCTCTTAGTGATCAGTCCAATTATGAATTGATAGCATCGGATTTCACCAATAAAATTAATCATGTTTGACATCAAAAAATTTATCGATGGTACAATGGACCTACAAGTCTTGTTTAACAATGAATAGCAAGATTTTCTCACAAGTGACAAAGATATTACTAAAACAATGTGATTGATTGGTTCAATTTAGTGCCACTCTAAAAAATTATTTCCTCAGATTATACATGGCATGTGAAGTGGGTTATATGTAGAAAAAAACAAGGGATACACTTTTGCACTTTTATTAGGCTGTTGGATTCAGCAAAATCATATTAAAAGAAACTAGAAATTTTGGCCTCATCTAGGATTTCATTGCCTAAGGTGCATTGGTTGGTATTACTAAAACACAGTTTTACATCAGTCTCTTTCGATCTTGATTGGCCTTCTCTATTGCAATTTCTAATAAGATAGGATTCATAGCATGCACAGTACATAGGCCTTGATTTATGGGGAAAATGGAAAAATTCAAGAATTTATCAATCAATAAGAATATCAAACCATCTTCATGCTTCTAGAAATGATTCAAGTAGATTTATGACCATGTGGAGACAAAGGTGAGAGAAAAATTAACATCAATTATCAAAGTAAATTGTTCCAACACAAAGACCTAATAGTCTTAGAGATAGGATAGAGTTATATGGTAATAGGATAAGACATTGTCCGTCCTCGACCTGTGTTTGTCAAGGATTATTGACTTCTAGAATTTCTTCAGAAACTCATAAATAATCTACGAGCCATTGAGCGACTTCAAGTTGCATTGAATTGGAAAACAAGTGAAGCAAGTCTTGGTCTTAACCAGGCATTGTTTTCTACCTCAAGTAAAGATCAATAATATCGATTAGGCAAGACATTACTTGGAATAATATTGATTGTAAAACAAACTAGATGCCAAACCCAGCAAGCTTGTTAAAATTATTGATTGGCCTTTTTTAACCACCGTTTATTCTCAAAAACAAAGCAGTTCGATCAATAACATCAGATTAACAGCATTCAGTACCTGAATTGAAGGGATATCAAATTTCTTGATCTATGTTGAAAATACCAGAGTTCCCCTACCACTGGTAACTTGAATCAATGACTGACATTGAAGTATATGAAAGATTTCTTAGATATAACTATGGACCTATGTGACACACTAAAATGTTACAGATTTTTTTTAATCATTTTAATCATTGCCAAATAAACTACCCGTACTCTTGATTGCAAAGATTTAAATTGCACTGATTATCAAGATGGCAGAAGTTGAAGACCTATCACCTAGAACTTGTCTAGACCTGTCATTTTCAATGAATAAAAGATTTTATTCCACCATTTAACTGATCAATACAGTCATTCAACCATGCAATGTCACAATACAGATAACTGATGATTCTAAATAGTTTCCAATTTTACATCAGATAAAAATAACTCTGAAAGCACTAACTGAACACACAAGTACACACAAAGAAATGTCAAGACAATGTCAAGTTTGGGTCCAAAAACTTTGTCAAATTCCAGATCCACTAACACCACATGTCACTAGGAAGCAAAAGCAAAACCTAATATCACTCTGCACCTGGGTTCGTCAACTTCACATCCCTAAGAGTCCACATAGATATTATTGATTATGCATGCATTTATGGGGTGTTTAACAGGTTTTTCTACATTCTTTATGTGTATCAAAGACACTGATAGCATCAATTTGTACCATTCCAAATTCCAAAACCTTTTTGGTTCCTGCAATTTCACTAAAACTAAGTGTTTTATGACGTCACTAATCGCAAAATATGCTTTATCACATAGTGACATTATCAACCATATAGTTTCAGTTGATTTGCAGGAACCATGGATTGAAAATTGGAATGGTGCAAATTGATGCTATCAGTGTCCGCGATACACATTAAAAATTTAGAAAACCTCTTTACAATCCCTTCAGTATTGAAACCAAATTTGTTTTTGACCGATTTACACCATCTTTTCTATCTCTTGTTACAAGCTAAAGCTAGTTTCTCATGATGTTGCGTCACCTCTTAAAAATAATTCAATTTTCAGTTAATTCACCATTTTCGATCCTAATCTAATTTTTTTTTTATTCTTAAAAAACCAAGATAAATTGTGCTGAAACATGCAGGATCTTATCAATTATCTTAAATCTCAATTTTCACCAGCCACAATCTGTTTATAGTAGACCTATAGCTTTACTTGAAATTATCTTTTTCTAAATAGTAACCTTACATATAGTGCAATAATTCATTAAGGATCAACAACCTGTGCACCAAATAATATTTTTGCCTCCTATGAAATTCCGTGTGCTGGTATATGGAATAGAAAGGAAGGTAACTATAGGAGATTAGAATATAATTGTACCTGATAACATGATAACTGAAATATCAAACGTTGTCAAGACAACATATTGAATACTCTATAATGAGTCACATGAGCAGGCATTGAATTTTGAAATATTGAAATTCTATACTGACTTTTTATTAGAATTTAATGCCGTAGTTGGAGATACAGCAGACATATAACAGACATATAACGATCAAACCTTTTAACGAATGTCAAACCTACAGCAATATACCATCACTTATATTCCAAGAATAAGCTTATTTCAAAATTGATTTACTCCATATTCAAATTAAAAATTAATTCAAATACGTACAAATAAAACACAAGTTCAATACAATATGAAGAAAAGCGAGAAAATCTATCTGATTCTTGAATTAACTCTCCAAATTTTGCAATTGGTCAAATATTTTTCGACAAAAGTATAACTCTAGATTTATGACCTTAACCTTTAACTACTAGCCCAATTTTAGCCGTCTCCTAAATTTATAATTAGTCCATCACGCATTTGAAGAGTCTTCGGAACATTGACAAATGCAGAAATCATATGAAAACATACCCTTGGTCAAATATAATCTAAGCAAAATGCTTGGGGTTTTTTGTGGGAATACATAGTATTTTCGAAACAAAATATTTTTTGGAATATGCAGACTATCACACTTTATTTGGTCCTGTGTTCAAGATAATAGAAGAAAATTTGAAATTCTCCCCTTTCTGATCTGATCATGTTCAAAAGTAAACCATAAAATCGTAATTTTGAATTGAAAATGGCAATTGTTACAGAACATTATGAAAATCTCAGTCTAATCAAAATATAACCAAACTTTCTTTCCATTTTTATTACCTTTTAATTTAAATAAGTAAGGGTCTCACGACTGGCCTCTTACATTCCTGCTTAACCAATCAAATTCCTGCCATCTCCATAGCACTGGCATATTGTGAGAGATTTGATAGGTTTAAGTAGATGTTATTTTGACATATGTTCAAGAAGTCAGTCTTTAGACCCTAACTGAAGTGGCTATACTAAGAATAAAAGCGAATACAACAAATGAAGAGAAATTTTGCTGTAATTTTAATTAGACTGAGAAAAATGTGATCAACAATAATTTTAGTTTCTTATATTGTTATTGCAAAAGTTATTTTCATAGCTTTATCAATCTAATAGGCATCCCCAATGATAGAGATCAATTCTAGCTATTGACAGCGCTTTACAAGAATGGTAAGCCAAGGGAGACAACTTACATTATAACTTTCTGATTATTGAAAGAACACAAATTTGAATTGCATTTCCGTCATTTCATTTGTTTTAGAATGTCTATAATAGATTTACATTTGAAATAAAGGCATTTCCAAGAAGTTATATACAGTCGTATACTTGAGAATGAACCACACCTTGGAAAATAACTTGTCCCAAATTACAAAAATCTCCATGACTTGACTTTCAAAAACTGTATGCTGAATATGAGTATTTAGAATCATGGACATATCAGTTTTAAAGTGCTGTGGTCAGACAATAGTTCTATGTCATTGCTAATTCATCGTAGTTCTTCATGGAGGGGGTTAAGTCAAAATGAAGCCATGCACCTTTACCAGAAGCAGATAAATTGACAGGAACAAATATAATACACAAATAAGACTATAGTAAACACAAAACATATTGTTTTTCGATAATATTCATTTCCAATAACAATATTTTTTAACACCACGGAAAATAATGAGTGGGTTGATAAAGATTTTATTAATTAATGCAGCAAGAAATGAACATTTTCGAACATAAAGAAACTTGCTAATATTGTAAGGTCACATATATGCACACACAATAATAAAATTTAAGCAAAGGTACTTATTTGCAATATAGGTGATTTGAAAATTTGTCTGTGCTTGCAGCTACAATTGCAGAAACAGAATGGAAAATAAAGAGAAAAAGGAGAATGTGCTGTCATTTTCTCCTAATGAGGTTACAAAAGGCAAGGCTGGTATCATTTGACAGAATTTCGACAAGACTTAACACCTCCTTCTCCAATCAAATGAACTCAAAACTAATCATATCTTAAAAATAGAATCGGGTGATTGTGTTATTTCCTTATTATGATGGGCCATCTTTTTAATGGATGACATATTTTGTGTTTTGGGCTTGGCTTTCAGTGTCTCAAAACAAGGCATGAATAAGCTCCATAGGTTCACATCATGAGATACAACCAGATCAATTCAAACTCAACAAAACAAATCAGCAAAGATGCAAGAAACAACTCTGTCATATTTGTCCAGAACATTGCACATGGTAATGACCATACCTTCCTATATTACATGCACATGAAGTTTGGAGTCAAAGATAGGATGATGGAAAAAGGTAAGCTTAGCTGATTCTGGTAGAAAATTTTTTTTATCCAGAATCAGGAGCCTGTGGTTAGCCTAATAATGTAGATAACTTTCATCCATTTGACTAAAAATAAAAAGTTGAAAAAAAAGGGAGGAATTTTAACTGAAAAGCCATTCTTATTAAGTCTACAACAATCACCAAAACTTTCTTAATAATTTCTAATGCTCTAATCTATATCATCATCAACCCAACAACAAAAGTGTTGCTTGCACTGAACCAAGAATAACATATCAAATAAACTCGTAATCGTATGCAAATTCAGGACACTGTGCTTGATTCTTGACTTGATTTTGATTGCAGGATTCAGATTGTTGTAGGAAAAACCCATTCTTTGCAAACGTAGTGTAATGAGGGTTTAGTGTTTTACTATAATTTTGCAAAGAATTTACACTTACAGTATTTGTCAAGGCCTATAAGGGACTTTCGGGTTGATTTATAACTAATCTTCGCTGAAATGGGTTGTATTTTTTTGCTTCTAATTGGTTACTATTATTTCTACAATGCAAAATGTCTGAAGCGTGATGACCCATGCGCATGTGCGACGTTTTGGATCACCTTCGTTCAGTTCATAGTACTTTATACAGTTCTATGTCCAGTCAAATCAGAGAGTTTATTGGTTAAATCCATCCTTGTGTGTAAACTAAATGGATGGATTAGCGCTTCACCAAACTACTTAAAACTCCAGTCGTAGGTAGGCGGAGGCCTTACATCGAAAATTAAACTTACGTGAGAGTGAAAACAGCACCAATACATCAAGAAGCGATGTTTTGTCCTTTACTAAGAGACCAGTTTGACCCAAACAAAGTTGTCATTTTAGGCCTAGATCTATAAGGCTAGATATAAGACTTTTTGCACCATAGAACTCTATGATTTGCGTTGACTTCAAACTTCAACAAGTTGACTTCTTCTACAAACTAGTTCTACCTATGAGTAAGGGTAGACTAAGGCAAGTATAGTAATGTTTAACTTACATTTAGTAGACAGTTCACAGCAATCTCTGCAAACCAGTTTGAGTTAATTTGATAATTGCAAGTTTCAAGGAATCTAAATCAATAAATGTTTGCTTTATCAGCTAAAAGAGTTCCAGTTAAGCTATCTTTTCCTCCTTAGAAATGAAGTCAGATGTTTGATTCTTCTGCAATTCAAGAAAATTAAAGTCCAAGCCTACCTTGAAAGTTGAAACTTCCCTTGCTTTTGTCATTCTGTTACATTGATCAATGTTTTCAGTTGAATTTTCAGAAATATTGATTATTTTTCTGTTGCAGATTGATTATTCAGACGACATTCAAATTGAAAGAGATTTAAATGCTGTAGCCTAGTGGGAATCATGAAATGTGAAGGAAGTGCTGAAGGTTGTTCAGATGGTGAAAATACAGAAGATGGCATCAAACCAAGAAAAATACCCAATCAAAATATTGTGACACGTCTAATTCGACGGGAAACTCACCTGCCAAAACAGGGCACACATTTTCACCAAGCTAGAAGATTCTATACAAATGTTTTTCCAAATTTTACGATCACAAATGTTGAAAAGCCTCCTTGTTTTTTACGTAAATTTTCACCAGACGGGCATTATTTTGTAGCATTTTCATCTGACCAAACGTCAATAGAAATATATGAATTTCAAGGCTCTCAAGCAGTTGAAGATCTATTGTGTGGAATCAAGGGGGATAATTTGGGATCGGGAAATGATGACATCAGGAGAAATTTGTTTAAAAGATTTTTTAAACTGAAACATGTGACATTAGTGGCCACTGATGGAGAACATTTAAATAGAGAATGTAGTTTATTTACGGATGACGGAAATTTTGTGATAGTTGGTAGTGCTGTTTACCTGCCAGAGGACCCACACCCATTATTTTTTGACATTTATAAAAACAATGAATCTGTTTCGCCTAATTCAAGATCACCATTAGAAGATTACTCTTTACATCTAGTTGAATTAGAAACAGGAAGGCTCTGTGATCGACGAAAATTTAAATGTGATAAGATTTTTCTATCCCATAAT
The DNA here is from genome assembly GCF_000327385.1 of Lottia gigantea. Taxonomy (NCBI): domain Eukaryota; kingdom Metazoa; phylum Mollusca; class Gastropoda; family Lottiidae; genus Lottia; species Lottia gigantea. The sequence goes on from NW_008709190.1 coordinate 2,138,329, forward strand.
CAAGGTATATATTTGTATAAAACAACGTTAGCAGTGTTATCAGTTCAACAACAAACAATTCACATTTTTCATGTCACTCCTCAAGGCTCTTTTATCGATATACGAAGTATTGGCAGATTTTGTTTCGAAGATGACGAGCTTTTTTTACGTGAGTGTTTGGATCCCCAAGTTCGTCAAAATCTTCAACGACCATTCTATGATAAATTGACTAATTCTTTGAAACATAGACTGTTGACATTTTTATATTATAAAGCTAAAGATGACCCCTATCAATTACGTTTATTTTATACATATTTTGATCAATTCAAAGCCTTACGCATGTGGAAGATGCAATTATTAGATGAAAATCACCTTCTGATCAAATATGCTGAAGAAGATGTGGTCACATTAAGAACTCCAAACATGAATTCTGAACCGTCATTTATTGTTGCTTATAATATGAGCAAAGCAGAAGTGATGGCAGTGTACGAAAATACTTCAGAAGAACTTTTAAGTTTGGTTGAAAATTTTTGCGATATGTTTCGAAATGCTACTATTCATTCCAGTGTACAGTTTACATGTTCAGTGTCTAACAATACTTACGCCCGCCAGTTCCAAGAACGATATAAACAGTCTATAATCAAATCTAAATATGGTAGTCAAACGGAAGCTATCCGCCATCTTTTAGCTCAACTACCAATTAGCTCACAATCTTATAGTAATAGTCCTTATGTTGATTTAGCTTTATTTAGTTACGATGATAAATGGATATCTGCCATGGAGAGACCCAAAGGTTGTGGTGAACATCCTATAAGGTAAATGGATTCATGATACTATTTGTACTAGCCAACATCATTATAAAGTCAAGCTAAAATATTGTGCACCTCTCTGAGTTTTCCAAACATAAACCTATAAATATTTAACAGATTTATATCCTAATTTATATGTGGCCTTTGCAAAATGTAAAACAAGATATGGAATTATATGCAAAACAGATTAGGTCTTAATAAGGGAACAGGTGCACCATTTTGGGGGGGTTGATTTTACTCTTGAATATATGTAAATAGTCTTCAGAAGTACAAAAATCGCATAATTCCTTCAAAATATCTCAAAATAGGAATTTCTTTTTGTTATTTCTATAGATGTCTTTTTTATATATAGTAAAGACTTTCAGATAATTCTGGACACACATGTATTTGAAGGCTCAAACTTCAATAGTGAACACTAATACTAAATTTATGTTTCTGGGACTAAGGTATGCTTGGTTAAAAAAATGGCGCATCTGTCCCTTTAAAAATCTCTAGCAAACTCTCGCTTTAAGGCTAGTAGCAATGTACAGGATGCTTTGTCATTAGATATTCTACTTAAATTATGTTTTTTTCTGTAATAATTTGACATCATTTATTTCAGATTTTATGCTCGAGATTCTGGACTATTGAAATTTAAAATCCATGCTGGGTTTCTTGGACGGAATCCTCCACCAACAGCTAGAAGACTAGTGGCATTTACCTTTCATCCCAGTGAACCATTTGCTATTAGTGTTCAGAGAACTAATTCAGAATATGTTGTCAATTTTCATGTCAGGCATAGTTTTTCCTGATGTAAAGTTACATTGGCGCTTAGTGGTCTTAAAAATTTGAATGTTGTCTGTCAGTTTTCAATGCTGTTAAAACCATGCCCCTTTTATAAACAATATCAATGGGACTGTGGTTCACTTTATCCAAGTCGCTAAGAATGTGAATTTAAACTAATCAAAACACCCTTTGCCTGTACTCACGAGTTTCATGCATGTGTTTATATTTACAAAACAAAATGTAAAAGGCTATAGCTGACACAGATATTGCAGTCTCTTCACCCTTCACTTTAAAGATGGGTTCCCTTATTTTCATTCATGAAAATGCTAATAATTATATAAATGGAAAGTAGAGGTGTTCTAATGACTATGAAAAATCCAATTTTGTCTTACATGTCCATAATTAATTCATAATTAGCTAAATTAGATGAAATGGCCAGCAGAATTTCAGTGAGTGACCGATCAAGAAATTAAGGTCAAAAAGTCTTTTTTTGTTTATCCAGACTGTACTTAAATGGACATTTATGATTGGTTAAAACTCTTAATTATGAACATAATGATATGATTGAGAATACATGATGATTCAGTAGAAACACCGATTAATCAAATAGTTTGCTTAATTTTGCACAAAAAAAATAAAATACCTATCATTAATGTGAATCAGCTTTAATACAGACCTGTTAATCTCAGAATAACTTTCTACTGATAAAAATACATGCTAAGTATTGTTGTACATTATTTGTAATCATTTAGTAAGAAATTATAAAAAAAAAGTAAAATCTGTTTACACCATTAAAATATCCCCCCCCCCCCCACTCCAAAATCAATAATATTATATTTATTAATGTAAATAATTAGTATATATAACAAAAAACACAAGGGGAATATTATGGTTTAACTCACTTCTTTAATAACAAAGCAAACGTTTCAACACAATTTACACGTGTCGTCATCAGTCATCTGATACCCCTTGTGTTTTTTGTTATATCTACTCTCCACTTCTAAATGTCTTTCAAATTTTATCTAAATAACTGGTATTATTGTAAGTATCACCAATCGTTACACTCGTTTGATTTCCATGTTGATATACCATAACATTTGGTTTTTCCCCATCTTTCTGTTTCTGAACTCGATCTTTGGCTCTTTCAAGTTTTTTGTTGTTCTGTCTTTTTATCACCTAAAAATAGTAATTCTTAGTTGCTTTTGCAGTATTTGCCAATAATTAAAGGGATTGTAAAGAGGATTTCCAAATTTTGAAAATTTTTCTAAAATGTGAATATCAGGGATACTGATATCACCAATTTGCACCATTCCAATCAGATATCTGTGCTTCTTGCTTCTTGCAATTCCAATAAACTAAGTGTTTGATGACATCACTAATTGGGAAGGGTCTTGTGGGATAAAGCAAATTTCGTGATTAGTGATGTCATCAAACACCTATATTTTGTGGAATTGCAGGAATCACAGATGTCTGACTGAAAATTGGAATGATGCTACTTGATGCTATTATTGTCCTCGATATACATAACAAATTTAGAAAGCCTCTTTACAATCCCTTTAAGTGTAAGTTGACTTAGACTTGACATTAATTTGCATCAGTCTGGACATATTTAGCAGATGACACTCCAATTTGGTGCAGAGCTATCTCTTTTTTTTCTTATTATGGATTGTAACAAATTAGTCTGGACTTACGCCTTATTCTCCCAAAATGTATATAAAATAAAATCCATATTCTAGATATGTTTATGTGCCTGTTAAAAAGACCAAGATAACTGAAACATTAACTTGACACTAGTGAACTAAAAAACAAATAAGACTATACTATGCAGTGTGCAATGAAGAAAATATTGACATTTCATCGACTTTAGATTTCTAAATATATTTACCTTATGTGCAAGAAAAACAACAGTAATTCCTGCTGTTCCTAGAACAACCACTTTGAGAAACATATTTTCTGGTCCATTTCCCAAAATATTATTCTTCAGTGCTTGAATCTCTAAATTAAAGTTGAAATTTGTTGATGTTTTTGTAACACCCAATAACATTTTCTGGATACCGAATTCTTGAAGTAGTTTTGCCATGGTGAATACATAGTGAAATTCTGGATATTTTGATAAACTTTGTACTTCAACATTAATAGTAAGGTGAGGGAGGGGAGGGTATCCTACTGTTCAGCAAGGCACCAGTTATGGTGTTGTCAAATTTCAAGTAAAGCACCAGTTATTGTGTTGTCAAATTTTCACGGGGCACTAGTTATTGTGTTGTCAAATTTCAAGTAAAGCACCAGTTATTGTGTTGTCAAATTTTAAGTAAAGCACCAGTTATTGTGTTGTCAAATTTCCATTGGGCACCAGTTATTGTGTTGTCAAATTTTCACGGGGCACCAGTTATTGTGTTGTCAAATTTTCACGAGGCACCAGTTATTGTGTTGTCAAATTTTCACGAGGCACCAGTTATTGTGTTGTCAAATTTCAAGTAAAGCACCAGTTATTGTGATGTCAAATTTCCATTGGGGACCAGTTATTGTGATGTCAAATTCCCATTGGGGACCAGTTATTGTGTTGTCGAATTTCCAGCTTTTGTGTTATTTTCAGTAGAGTACTGCAAATTTTCATTTCTACTTGAGCAAGAATATTGCTAATTGAATGGGATAAAGTTGTCAAAACCTCTGCTTTAATGCTGAAAAAGCTCATTTCTCTGTGTTTCTATAAATTCATACTATTGTCAATTCCAGTTAACATTTTTCTTTGAAAAAGTTAAACATATAGCTGAAATTGAGCTGTATCAGCTTGTGAAGCAAAGTGTAGCAGACTATCACTTTAAAAATCCAGTCAAGAAAAAGACAACTTGGTATTGAATGCATTTATTACAATGCACATGGCAACAACCTCTGTACAATTTTTTTCGTCTTGGTCAAAATTTAACTTCAGCTAAAATAAAATTAGTTTTATATCAACATTATAATTTAAAGTAGCATTGATATTGTCTTTCACTCTACTATTCTTCACAAGTTTATTGTATAGCACTATGATATATAACTCTTTATGCAGTGTAGGATTGTAAGAAACTAGTTACAACTCCCTTCAGGGCTTCTTCAGAGGCGTCGGAAATCTTTCCTTCAGTGGCAATGGTTTTTAATAAATTGGTTTGGCTACTTCTGAGATGTTGTAAAAATTCACTTTCAAATGACGTGATTTTGGATGGGTCTAATTTGTCTAAATGTCCTCTGACGCCAGCGTAGATTACTGCTACTTGTTCTTCAATAGCCATGGGAACTAAAATGATAAATTGAAGATAGTTACTTGTCTATCTGGTAAATCAATCTCAAAACTACCTCCAGGCTCACAGATGATGATTTCATTTTTACTACTGTGCAAAATTTGAAATTGACAGGCAGCATTTCAGCTGTCTACGTAAAGTACTGAAACAGGAATCTACAGCAATGCAAATTCCAAAACATTAAAAGCTAAGCTGGGTTTGACCAACTTACCATATTGTCCTTGTTTGAGCAGTTCAGTAAGACGTACACCTCTGTTGAGTAAATTCTGTGTAGCCTGATCTAAATCAGAACCAAACTGGGCGAAAGCAGCCACTTCTCTGTATTGGGCCAATTCCAATTTCATAGAACCAGCAACCTAGAATTATAAAATATTTAGCTACATTATAGTAGGTTAATCAACTTGTCTTTTTTAACAAAACTTGGATTGACAATTTTTTATCAACATGATCCAAAATGGTCTTACAAACTTAACAAGCTATGGGAAATAAGTAATTGTTAGAACACTTAACTATTTTAGTACCCATAAGAAATTCACCCTTTCAATACAAGTAGGTACTATACCAGCAACGTAATTATATGATTACCTTAGCAGTTAACAACTGACATCACATAGTGTTAAAGGGATTGCAAAGAGATTTTCTAAATTTTGTCTGTATCAGGGACACTGATAGCTTCAATTCCAATTTTCATTCTGACGTCTGTGGTTCTTGCAATTCCACTAAAACTAACGCATTTTATGGCGTCACAAGAGGGGAGCTACTGGAACATACTATTAATATCTATGCAGTTTCTCTCTAGTGGCATTACAAGAACCACAGACGTCGAAATGAAAATTGGAATGGTGCAAATTTATGCCATCTGTGTCCCCATATACATAAATATTTTAGAAAACCTCCTTAGAATCTCTTTAATGTCATAGGCTTTTAGTTATAAAAATTGGTGTTTCGTCTATATTAAGCTCATTAAGGGTAAGGTAAACTTACAACTTGTTCCGCTTACCTGTTTCATGGCCTTGGTCTGGGCAGCAGATCCTACTCGACTGACAGATAAGCCTACATTAATGGCTGGTCGAATACCTTTATAAAACAATTCAGTTTCTAAAAAGATCTGTCCATCAGTAATGGAGATGACATTAGTGGGAATATAGGCTGATACATCACCAGCCTGGGTTTCAATGACTGGTAAAGCTGTCAGTGAGCCACCTTTGTTGTCGTTATTCATCTTGGCTGCTCTCTCTAGAAGACGAGAGTGGAGGTAGAAGACATCACCGGGGTAAGCCTCTCTTCCTGGGGGTCTTCTCAATAACAGAGACATTTGACGATATGCAACAGCCTAAAATTGGATATCAAAAAGGGATTATTAAAAGAATATTCATTGGAACAGAATTCTAGTACAGGTTATATGATGGAACGATTAAGCTTGTGATTTTCATTCTATTTTGAATAAAAGAAATTTCCATTGTAGCTAGCATGATCTTAGAGTGAAAGATAGTAAGTGCCAAATAAAATTGACAATTTCAGCCTTGCACGACAGAGACCTACCTGTTTTGATAAATCATCATAAATGATGAGGGCATGCATTCCATTGTCTCGGAAATATTCTCCCATGGCACAACCAGAATAGGGAGCTAAATATTGTAGAGGGGCAGCATCAGAAGCTGTGGCGCTGACAACAATGGTATATTTCATGGCATCTGTAATAAAAATCAACCTTGTCAGAAAAAGTTACTATCAACTGGGCTTACATCATTATTATTGGTAAGACAAGAGATAAGTCAAAGCTGTAGTGAACAACTTATGAAATGAATTCAATACCTACCAGCATCAGTAAGACGTTTGACTAACTGGGCTACTGTAGATCGTTTCTGTCCAATGGCAACATAAATACAGTATAATTTAGCTTTTTCATCACTTCCATCATTGAATCGTTTTTGATTGATAATAGTGTCAATAGCAATGGCAGTTTTTCTGAAAATAAACATCACATGTCATGAATTACTGTTCTAATGATAACATCAAGTGAAGTGTCAAGGAACTTTCAAAGTCAAAATCCAACTGCTTTGTTTTGTACTTTGATGAAACTTCTTGTAAACACTTCAATATTGAATTTGCACCTCAATATTTAGAATTAAAGCACTGTATCAATTGCAACATAGACTAGGGTTTTAACGAACTGGCAAAGGCTGACAGGACTAATCAGGACGTTTTATGGTTACAGTACTCACAACTTTTGAATCAAACGATAAAGTTAATATATTTACCCAGTTTGTCGATCACCAATAATAAGTTCTCGTTGTCCACGACCAATAGGTACCAAACTGTCAACAGCTTTAATACCAGTCTGCATAGGTTCATTGACAGATGTTCTTGGAATGATACCTGGAGCTTTCACTCCTACTCGAGCTCTAGCTGGTGTTTTGATGGCTCCCTATAATACAAATACATAACATATTAAGCAATAAAAGAGAATCAGACCCTATAAACAATTTTCAAAGAAGGAAGTGTGTATCTCAGTATACCTTTTTGAAATCTAAAGGGTAAAGACTCTTGCCAATAATTAACTAATGTTATCTGGATGAAATGTTACTTATTGTGATAACCCTGTTACCTTTCCATCAATAGCATTTCCCAAAGCATCAACTACTCTTCCTAGAATTTCCCTTCCTACAGGTACATCTACAATAGCACCAGTTCTCTTGACGATATCACCTTCACCAATCAACTTATCATTACCAAATACTACAACACCAACATTGTCAGGTTCCAAATTCAAAGCCATACCCTGAAATATTTCAATACTAATTACACTAAGAGTGCAATTTATAGAAGCTTTTCCCATCATTTGATAATTAAGCTTCTATAGAAGATGCAAATACTAAAAGCAAGCAGTACAACATAGTACTAATCAGTGTCCATGTACCAGTACTAGTAGGCCTATCTTAAAAATTTTTTTTTTTGGTACAAGTTATGATAAGTTCCTTATTTATCAATGAAACAAATTTTCTTGTCTGAAAACACACATAATTTGTCTGTTTATAGATTTCAATGTTTACCTTTAATCCACTGGAGAATTCCACCATCTCTTCAGCTTGGATGTTCTTTAACCCATAAACACGAGCAATACCATCTCCAATAGATAATACTCTACCTGTTTCTTCTAAATTTACATTTGTAGTCTGACCTAATATTCTATCTTCTAAAATGGAGGAGACTTCCGAACCTAAAAAGTAGCAATGAAATCATTTGTCATTGTTTTGTTTATATCATAATAGTGACCAGAAACTAGCTTGTATGTAAGCATTTGAATACTTGATATATTGTGATAACTGTGAAAGAAGCAACATTTTACATCCTACTTTTCTGCACCAGATTGATCATAGTAAGAAGAAAATACAGATTGACTTGATAGAAAGAAGCACCTATTGTCTGAGTAAAGTAAAAAGTTTTTTGGAATTTTTCAATTGATGGTAGACCTACCTGTTCCACCAGCAGCCAATTTTTGTGTAGAGGTTGAAAACTTCTTGGCAGCGGCAAATGTTGTACCAACTGCATATTTAGATACCTAAAAGAATAATATATAAAAATAGATAAACTCAGTAAATTCTAACTGTAATACTGTTATAATGAACTTGGCATCCAGCCCTGTCATAAAGGTGGGAGCTGGGCCCAATCAAGTGAGAGTTAAGCCCCAGCAAAATCTTCAATTACAGTGTTTTTGTACAAAATCAAAAAGATACAACTTATGGTGCATTTTTGGCACCTCTGATAGTTCTCTGGGCCTTAAATTCTTCATATGGTCTGAGTACAAAAGCATTCCTGGAGATGGGGCTGTAGGCACCTAAACATTTTAGACCATTTATGCCTTTTCCCTGGTGCAATGCTGACCTTCCAAAGGGCATTTAGAACCATTTTGACCCATCACAGTTAGGTTTCAAATTGACTAGCAATAGACTAATAAATTTTTTTAAGTTTTCAACAAATGTAATTGTGTCCTACAAGACAACTCAAACTGTTATTACTAAAGCACAACCCAGAACAGGTTGGTCCATTCTTATAAAAATGATCTAAGTAGTCTTTGAATGTTTCTTAATTACAACAAAATACCTCGCCCAGGTCTAAACCTGCACCCTTGTCTTCATTTTTCTGAAGGTCATGCTAATGTTAACCTAGCTAAGATCAACTAAGAAAGCAAACCAATTTAAATCTTTATGGGAAATCTAACAACTAGCCACTTTCATTTTAAAAAGCAATGACATTAATTTGCTCTCAACTTTCCTTGGTAAATTATGCAGGTACTTTTTCGGTCTTGAAAAAAGGTGACTTTGTGGAGGGGGGTTTTGACCACTTGTCATTGAGAGTTCTGTGAATGACATGGAATTTGCAATGCATTCTAAGAAATGAAAAGAGATTAACGAAAGATGTTCAAAGCAGGCAGATGCAGCATACCTTGTTGACAGCTGATGGAAGCTGACGAACCAAAGAAGCAGACAAGCGGGCTGTAAGCATTTTTGCCGGTAGTTCGATCTTCGGCCTCACTAAAATGGCCTCTGTAACGGAAGTGCTTCGACCCGTGGATTTATGTAGTCTCAAATAAAACTTAATAAATTAACAATTCATTTTATTATAGACCCAATTTTTCTAACTGATATATGAGCACCGATTTCATGATATTTGCTTTGAAGATATTTTAATTGATTAGATGTAAAACGCGTGTTACTTTCTGTCTTCAAATACTTGAAATAGAACTTTTTGGATTGGAGACTAAAGATCTTTCGTTCCAGGTATGGGTCGAGTTCGTTTGGTTGTTCTTTAAAACTTTGTGAAATTTTTGAAACAATATTTTTTAATGATTATTTCTAATAGAAGAATAAGTCGTGAAAATATTTTAAGATAGCTACAACATTTTATTTATAATTTTTTTCCTCGTGAAAGAAAAGTTACTTGTTAAGCTTTTTAATTTTATAGAAACTGGTAATTGCGTCGTGTTCGAAACATCCCAAAATATAAACCGGAAGTGTGACAGGAATAATTGTAAACAAATTGATTACAACTCAAATAAGGTGAATATTACTCATTTCTTTTATAAAACCAAACCAACATTGATATTGTGAGGTTTGACTGCTAGACTCGGGTAACTTATGATATTAATTTATTACCATGGGCCTACTTGTTGTGAATAATACACTATGACCTATGATCACCCATCCACTGTCACTAGTGTCAGCACTCAGTCCAGTGTCACTGGCACTAACACTCTCAATGTCAAGTCGTGTCTACCAAATGCCGTTTTAGTTTTAACATTTTCTAAGAATTTGGAAAGACTTATTAATTCATGCTTCAACCTGAAAATTTTGGGTTTTTTTTATATATATGAAAACTGTCACATATGAATTCTTATGTTAAAAATTCTTCTATTATGGATCTTTGTCATTCTACATTGACAGAAACGTGACTGAGACAGGCCTTATATATCACTATGTCTATTATCATAAGATGTATTTTTCATTATATTCAGGTTTTCAATTGAATATTTGACAAAATGGCAAGTGGTTGTACTGTTACATCTAAGATCTGTCTGATACTTGTTGGTCTGATTTTCTGGGTATGTATTTGTTAAAGATCAGATTTTATTTTCAGACATTACTATTTTCATCTAAAGAAACTCTGTGAATGAATGCAGATAGATAATAATGCTGCTATTCAACCAGTTCAGTGAGCAGAAGACTATATTTTTCTGTATATTGACATTTTGAATGATTTTCATATTTTCTTCTAGAATCAATTTTGTCAAGGTATAGATCATGAACATTGATCAATTTGGGATGGAGTGCATTACCTTTCCCATTGTGATTACATTTCAACGCAAGATTGACAGTCATCTATTTGACACCCCTCAACTGTCTATTGCACTCTTCCACAAGTGCATACTAGCTCATCATTAAACTGTATAAGCTCATCTGTGATAGAAGAGCTCATTTGTAGAATTAAGGGATGATTTTGTTACTGGTACCTGTCAAGTAATACCCGTGCTTGCAATTCGTTAATTATTTTTAGGGAGCAGCAGCAGGACTATGTTTTGTTGGATCTTGGGTATATTCTACCTATTCTCACTATGATGAAATAGCAGAAGCCAGTTTAACTCTGGTTCCAGCTGCTATTATAGTTACTGTAGGAGTCTTTATGTTTATCATTGGATTAATTGGCTGTATTGCTGCATGTAAAGAAAGCAAGTGCATATTAGCAGTGGTGAGTAGAATGAAGGATGAGTTTAAGTTTTCCAGAGTTTTTTTTTTTTTGTCCCAAACTGACAATAGGAATGGGCTAGGTTCAGTTGGTCTTGTTACAAGGCATTTGCACCAGTTTGGGGGTTGATTTTAGTTTTGAATACATGTATATTTATTCAAGATTCCGTTTATATTTATTCAAGATTCTGTTTATATTTATTGAAGATTTTATTTACATTTACATGTACATGTATATTATATATTTATTTGTATCTATTGGTCATATGGCCTGATTACCGAATAAACATTATTATTATTATTATGTAAGTAGTCTTCAGAAGTACTAGAATTACATGAAAATCACTTAATTCCTTCAAAAATACCTCAAGCTATGAATTTTACTCACTTTTCCTATATATGTCTTTTCTATATATCACAGGGTATCTTAAATTGATGAGTAGTCATTTTAACATTCAAACGCAGATAATTCTGGACACACATGGATTTGAAGGCTCAGTGAGCTGTGAACACTTTTACTGATTAGCTCAGCTAAAAAATTACAGTTTGTGAGACTAAAGTATGATTGGTAAAAAAAATGGCCTATCTGCCCCTTTAAACAAATATATATGTAGTCTACAGAAAAGAATATGCTAATTCTTGATAAATACTGTTTTGTGTTGAACCGATCGTGTCTGAGTAAAATATCTCTTTCTGTTAGTATTTGTACTTTTAATCTTTGATTTCAGTTCTTCAGTTTGATTCTATTGGTATTTTTGGCTGAAGTGACAGCCGGTGTGACTGGTTATTTGTATAGAAAAGATGTATGTATTTTTTTACTAAAAATTATTAAAATAGCTGGTTATAATCATTGTTGTAAATTAAATAAACAGCACATTATATGATTTCCCCCGCATAATGCACCTCACATTAGGTATTGACATATAAATTAGCTAGACATAAAACTTCATAAAAATTTGCAGAAATGTACTATAACTATAATGTGAGGAATTTCATAGAAACCCCTATGTAAAGCACTGGCCGAGGTCACAAATAAAGAGATCGGCTACCAATAGAGTTAATAATTTTAATATAGTTAGTACTTAGTTTGGAACACATGTTACCATGGACTATGGACTCAAATACAGTAAGCTGACATCTTGTTTAAAATTAGTTTATAACTATTGTATTGCTTATATTAAACTGTAGGTTAAAAGAACAGTGTCAGACGGTCTACATAACAGTATTAACAGATATAATGAAACCATTCAAAAAGATCAGGTTGATTATGTACAACAGGAGGTAACACATTAGTTCTGTTTATAGATATTTAGCAAAATAAATTTCTCATACTTCAGCTAAAACTTCTTGCTCTTGTTCAGTGAGATTGCTGATATTTGCTTATTTGCCTATTGTCCTATAATGGAAAGTAAACACTCATTTTTAATAAAGCAGTCCTGATAAAGGTTGTTTATCTGAAACATGTGTCAGCATCATGAGCATTATGAGTCTGTCCTCGGTCAACCCTTGGCCTTGGCCTCATTAATAAATCTTGGAATCAAGGTCCAGATTTAAATTTTATTGGTACAAATGTCTGTTTTTTTAAAAGCTGAAATGCTGTGGTGTGAACAATGCTAGTGACTGGTTGACGTCTGCCTACTGGGGACATGAACATAAAAATATAGTACCAACAAGTTGCTGTAGTAATAATAACTGTACTGGATCGTTGGTTCCTAGAGATCCTCTTGTCTTTAAAGAGGTAACATTATTTCCAATGTTTGTTTCCAATATAGAACTGATAGTGTTGTATCCTGTGACAGCGACTCAGCAATTTAGATGCTCTGTCCTGGAGTTTCATAGTGTTAGTGGCTGTGAAAGGGAATTCAAATTCGGTCTTTTTCCTGGTGTCGCAGGGGCTCAATCTGTAATGCTAACTTGAGGGTCCAAGATTCAATTCAGGCATAGGTTGAGATGATATCTTCAGGTTCCTCAACTCTCCTTTTTCATGATTCAGGTCAGTTAAAGATTGTTAAACTGTTAGTTTTATTGCCTGAACTAGTCTGAAAAGCATCATTGCACACTGTATGTAGTTGCTAGTCATTGTTTTCCCATTTCCATGCAGAAACGTAGGTTGGAAATACCATTTTTTATTGTAGGGGTGTTTGCCTTTAGTGGAAGATAAATTCAACTCTAACCTTGTATATATTGCCAGTTTTGCTGTAGCTTTTGCTGTTATTCAGGTATGGTGTTTGTTGTCAAAGGCATTGTAAAGCAATTTTCCAAAAATAGTAACTGTTTCAGAGACCATGATAGCATCAATTTGCACCGTTGCACAGTCAGATATTTGTGGCTCTTAAGCCATAAGCCATAAATGATCTTAATACTTATAGAAAAGCTAGATAATCTCTACACAACTCCTTTTTTTCTCCAAACTACCACCTTATCTTTACACCCAAATTGATCTGATTTTCATATGTTGAAGATAAGAGCTCTGAATTCTTGCTCGCTTACCTACAGGTCAGGGGTCATCCAAGTCTTAGTGCTTTCCATGGACTGAAGTCTTTTAGATGGTTTAATAAAGCAAATCAAAGATCCTTTCAATCATGATAAAAAAAACAGCTAATGTTGCTGTTCTGGGAAAATTTTCATCATTGCACACTGCATGGTGTTGGCCAACTTCATTGTTTGTTATATAATTTTCAGATTTTGGGATTGATCAGTGCTTGTATCTTGTTATGCAGAAGTCAAGAAGTGAGATATGAAGCTTTAAATAGTGCTGAGAGAAATGGTCTAAGAGTTTAAAGTATTCAACTTTATTTTATAATATGAAAAGGCTGCTACTTAAAGCTAATGGCAAATAGCAAATTCATCGAAAAATTATTATTTCTGTTTTGATACACAGCTTTTTGGCTACTTTTGCAATTTCTGTGTTTTTTTTGACAATCTCTTCTGTTCTTGAAATATAAACTTTGTCATGATATTTATTTTTGAAATGAAAAATTACGGTTTCGGTCTTTTCATATTATACTTTACTTTATTTCACTGGTCAAATTCCATCCACACTTAGATGTCTTACAACAGTTTTATTGTAGACCATTTCATAGTGCTCAAACGGTTACTGATTTTTACTATTCACAGATTCTTAGCTACTATTTGCTGATCTGAAGGAGTAGAAAGTATATCTGGTTACTTACAATGTATTCATGGTTACAGATTTTGGAAAAAAAAAATTCCAAAAATCTTTTTTTGTGAAGTCGATAATATAAGACATTCTGCAACTGTTTATGAAAATTTGACCAACCTTAAATTTTGTGCTAAAATTTTGTGATATTTGGCCATTACATGCAGCCCCTTTGTTAGGGTGGGGTCCGTGGGGGCTGAGTCCCAGCAAGTGAGAATTAAGTCCCAGTAAACCTTCATTTCAGCAGAGATTGATTCATTTACAGTGTCTTTTAAAAAATCAAAAAGATATAGATTTTGATACGTTTTTAGCCCTTCAAAATTGTCAGAAATGAGTTCTCTGGGCCTTTAATTCTTCAAATTTTTTGAGTACAAAATCTGAGCCCCAATACCAATTCATATCTGGTGATGGGGCTGAAATACATGTAGGCCTATCTGTATAGTAAATTTGATTGGTTTGTGATTGCTGCAAGCTAATCTGGAGTTACTCGTTTGAGCACTAATTTTAATACTCATTATATTGTAAGAAATATTGTACTCGTGCGTGGCTATTATTATCAAGACTGGATATAGTCTGATCGAGACCTGGAAACAGTTCTTTTTACTGGTCAACCTTCAAAGCATTATTGAATTTTATGATAAGATTTTCTGTGAAATGGGACCCTAACTTACATTAATCCATGTTCAAGTAATGTATGGTTAGATAAATTGAATATTTGGTTATTGAAATGATGCAAGTCAGGTATTGATTGTGTTCATACAACTTCTGCCATAAAACAAAATGGAACGCACGTGACAAAAGTTTCTGAATGTGTCTGAAAATTTGAGATTTTTGTTTCAGGTCAGACTATTTTCAGTCTTTATTTTTTTATGTATTGATGTAAACATTGGTGGAAATGGCTGTAAAATCATTAGATTCTTGTTTTAGTCAGTAATTTAAAATTTTTACTAGTTTTGATGTGGTATGAAGGAAGATCACTATGGGTTAGTTTTTGGTGTCATTTGGTTCATTCTTCTTTTCAGGATTGCATTGTTTGATCGTTTTTTAATTGTTCACAATTATTAATTCTTATGAATCACCTAACAATCCTGGATATGTATTCTCAAAATGATATTAGTCCTGTTTTTCCTAGGGTCTTATCTTCTAACACTGTTTCTAAGATACCCTAAGACTAAGATCATTTTGAGTTTATCTGGCCTGGGTCTCTGCATCTCAAATTGGCGAAAAATGAATGATCTTTGATAAAAAATTGTCTGAAATGTGATATATACTGTTATAATTCTTATTTTTTGCTCTTTTTTATTTATGATTATTAGTGGTGTATTCTTAGTGTTTATAGTGAAGGTTTGTTGTTGTATATGCTAGAATTACTAACAATTGTTTATTATATTATTACATTACCTTGTAAGCTTATGTATTAAAGGTATATTACCTCTTAAGATGACCAAAAAATTAAATTTTTAAACTTAAAATGAGTCTTTGTTCATCAGGGGACTTACCTGATGTTATAACTAATTAATAACTACAGGTAATTTTGAAATATGCTCAGAAGTGTGTTTCAATGATTACTTAGTTTAATGGATATATTGCCTTATATAGAGAAGTCCAACTAATGAAAATACAGTATACACTTGTTGACCAAGTTTGAGACATTAAATTTTATGTCCATTCTAAGAGGTAGTATCTTTTTAAGTAAGCTTTAGATTGGGATCTTATGATTTTCTTGGTTTTACACAAGGATCTGATCTTGTGCAGTAAAGATATTTCTGCACATTCAGGGACAAATCTAAAAATATAGACAAATATTGTAGACTTGAACAGACAAGTTCTCTGGGGAAATTACTGGTATTACTTGGCAAGTCCAGATTACCTAGTCTATTTACCTACTAACTGTAAGACTGGTTGTTCAGACATTCTTCACTGTTTTCTGAACATGCATAGTAACCTGTACCTGTATTGGAATAATTTTATGTAGGGTTGCCTATGGGCAATGGATGGAGGTTTTCTGAACTTTTAATATGTATATCGGGGACACTAGCATCAATTTGCACCACTCTACAAAAAGAAGTGTTTTAACGACGTTTAATCACAAAATTTTCTTGAATAAGGCACTCTCTGATCAAACACTTAGGTTAAGTGGATTGCAGGAACCACAGGCATATTACTACAAAATTTGAATAGTGGAAAATGATTCTATCAGTGTCCCCAATACACATAAAAAATTTTAGTTTTTGGTGTCAGATCTGTTTTTTTTTTTAATAGATTTTCCTCTTTTTAGTTTGTAGGGTTCTGTCTATGAAGCTTTAAGAATGACCCAAATATTTGTCTTTTTGTCAAATGTTAGTCTATATGCTTTCAGTATATTTAATAATTCCATGCACAATAAAACATTATAGAAAACAACTTAATAAATTCTCTTAAAATAAGGGGGAGGGGAACTGGGATGAAAGACCAAAATAGGTATTGTTAGAAATAGTGGTAACCAAAATTACCACAAGCATCACACTTACCACATTCAGATCTGTGGCACTGTTATCAGATGTCAAAGCGAACACATATATAATCCTTTGATCTTTAATTCAGTATTAACACATATTTAAATTCTTTTTCTAACAAAATGGTGCCTTAAAGGCCTTTTTTACAATAAATGAATCTATGGTAAAAAAAAAGTTACATAATACTTATTTTATTATATATGGCACGGCGGATAAATATTCACTACAAAGTCATAATATAGTACTGAGGATATGAAACAAACTACTATATTATTACTTACATAAAAACTATTATTACCAGTAATATCACAGATAATAATATCACAATTATTATTAACAATCATCACAATGTAAATAACACGTTATCACCGGGCTGAAGTCTTTTATCTTTACACGACGTCTCCAAAATTCTACACCCAGCTTCATGTGATACTATATCACAACACTTGCTGTGCAAGGTTGATAATAAACCTTTTTTGTGCAAATCCTTTCCACATAAAGTCACTTGATTAAAAGATATTTCAATGTATTATTCTCCTCGGCCGACTCGATCGCACTTTTCGTTTTTCACATATAAACGCTCTATTTTCTTTACAGTATTCACTTTTCAGAACCCATCCATTCTCCGTTTTAACTAAAACCACACAAGTCGCCGTTCGGTCCCACACATCGTTTGCAGGCAGATGACCTAGTTTGTTCCACTGAGAAAATTTGATAGGTTCTGAATTACTCCATACCCAATGAGCATCACCAGCAAGCGTACCAGCCGTCAAACTACCATTTAAATACCCTACTGTATATAGTGTTGATGGAACATCATTTTCTGAAGAAGAAAAAAACAAACGAAACGTTTGTACAGGCTATATCTTTTATTTTACTACATCATCAAAAAGACAAAGACATGATTCAACCACTTATCCCTCATGATTCAACCTTATATTCCATATGATTCAACCACTTATCCCTCATGATTCAACCACTTATTCCACATGATTCAATCACATATCCCTCATGATTCAACCTTATATTCCATATGATTCAACCGCTTATCCTTCATGATTCAACCACTTATCCCTCATGATTCAACCACTTATCCCTCAAGATTCAACATTATATTCCACATGATTCAACCACATATCCCTCATGATTCAAACTTATATTCCACATTATTCAACCTTATATTTCGCATTTATTACGCATGGTGCAGTCACGTATTATTACAAACACCCGTATGACTCAACCACTTTTAACACACATGATTCAACCACTTTATTACACAAGACACAACCACTTATCACACATGATTCAAAAACATACTCCACATGATTTAACCGCCTATCCCACATGACACAACTACAAAATCCTACATGATTCAACTACTTATTACCAATGATTCAACCACATATCCCACATGATTTAACCACACATACAATATATGATAACTGCAACTACACATGATTCAACCACATATCCTACATTATTCAACTACTCATTACCCTTGAATCAACCACTTATCACACGTGATTCAACCATTTATTACATGCATAATTCAACCACTAATTACACACATTATTCAACCAATTTTTGCACACATTATTCAACCACTTATCACACATGAATAAACCACTTATTACACACACATTATTCAACTACTAATTACACACATGATTCAACAATGATTCAGTCAATTATTGCACGTAATTCAACCACTTATTATCCATGATTCAACTACTTATTACACACATGATTCAACCACTTATTATTCATGATCCAACCACTTATTACACACATGATTCAACAACTTACTACACATAATTCAACCACTTTTTACACAAGATTTAACTTTTTATTATCCACGATTCAACCACTTATTACACATATGATTCAACCACTTATTGCCCACCTTCAATCACTTATCACACACATGATTCAACCACTTAATACACATGATTCAACCATTTATTATCCATGATTCAACCACTTATAACACACACGATTCAACCAATTATAACACACGATTCAACCACTCATTACAACCACGTATTACATATAATTCAACCACTCATCATTACCCATGATTCAACCAATTATTACCAATTACTTAAATACACATCCTGTCTACGTTTTGTTCCTACTCACCTTTCTCGAGATAGTCGGTCAGTCTTTCTATTTCACCCTCACTCTGAATTCTGACCAGATGCGAAAAAGATTTACGTCTGCAGTAACGAGCAGCATTCCGCTTAGTTTTTTCATTTTTAACTAATAAATAACAACTATGTCTGCTCGGCTTGAAACCTTGTGGACACTTTGGAGGTATGGTTAGTTTTCGTAATCTCTGCATTTCTGAAATATATTATAGAGTACACTTGAATAAGATGTCGTAAATAACAAATTTTAAAGGGGTTGCAGTCAAACATGCTACATTATAAAATAAAAGTAACTCGAAATATATACAAATTTTTATGACAAATAAATGAGTTGTCTATCTCTGCTTTTG
>NW_008709190.1:2157784-2203333 GCF_000327385.1 Lottia gigantea
TATGACAGTGTCTCAAGAGAAGACAACTCGTTTTTTGCAACTATCAAACGCGGATAATTCTGGATATCACACTTAAATTTCGACTGATTGGCTCAACTAAAAAAATATCGTTTCTGAGACTAAGATAGGATTGGTAAAAATCAAATATTCAAAAACTCTGGAATTTGGCCGAACGTGTATGCGTTAGCAAGCCACCTGAGCATAATATATGTAAGCATTTTTGTGCCGCAACGTTTTGAAAGAACAACCCCTAAAATATTTTAAAATGGGGTTATCTTTACACAGAAGTGTAATAGCTTACATTCATCAATAAAAACTCTCAGATAAGTTGTACTCTCATTATTGAGTGGGTGTATTTCAACGAGGTGGATAAGAGTACACTGAGAATGGAAATACGATTCGATTTGAACTCTTTTTTTTTGAAGGCGTGGACAGTACGGCATGTAGATTTGGCCAATCCTGTTGCGGGGGTGAAATTTTGCACAATATTTAATTTTCAAGGAGAACTATATCTGCAACTAAATGACCTTTTTCTTCTTTTTTCTTGATTGTCATACTGTAAATATACGAGGTACGAGGTATATAGGAGTGTCAAATTATTGACTGATCTTGAACTATGTTCATTCAATTTTTATTACATTACATTCGAAACTCGCATAACAATTAAGTATATGTAGGGATTATGACATGCGGAAAAATTAAAAATAATAGTTTACGTGAATTATAATCGACCCCCTACTTAGCCATTATATTCAATATATATTCAACCAGGCAATGTTGCCATTTCTATGTAATCTATTGAATATTGCGTATTGCGAATAATATATTATAGGCCTATTTTTTTTTAAAGTTTGATATTGTGAGTACGATTATTACAAGAAGGTTACAAGTATATAAGGTCATAATCAAAAAATGACTCAAAGGGCCCTGTTCTTAAGGCACGTTGCACATGCAATCTACTGGTTTTTGATGTAAAATGCCTTACGATTTTTTGACGGCGATAAATTATCAGGACGTGCAGCGAGTGCAAACATATACCGACATTCTATCGCAACTTGGCTGCCTCTTGCGTTCTATAGATTGGAAATGCACTGGCAGAGGAGGAGGAGACAACTTGCCGTCTTTATGCTCATTTATTGGAGACGTAGCTCAACTTATATGCGACGTATACACGGGCAAGACACTAGGTCAATGCAAGGTTCATATAATAGTTTGACGCGAGAACTGAGCCAGAAGGACCTATATTTTCGACTATCAAGGGCGGATTTCAACGATTTCAGACTGTTTGAATTGGATATTACCGAACAAGACACAGAGAACGGGAGATGAAGACAACGAGTTCGTGGAAGTCGTTATGCGGAAGTGAGAACCTTGGCAAGGTCACGGCAAATTATCGAGAACACCCACACACTTGCCGACAAGGCACGTCGGAGCGTCTTTTGATCAACCATGCCAGATATGTCCCCGATCACTTTCGATTTTGTCGTAGAGCTGTCGTGGACAAATGCACGCTGACGATATATCGCCTTATAAAATAGGTCTTTAGGGCATTTTTCTGCGAATTGGGTAATTTTGATGTTCTCTCGCATTTTTGTTTTTTTTTTACAAGGAGGGTTATGCACAGTGAGATGCTCTCTGGTCTAGTCGTTCAGATTGGACTATATAAAAACAGAGATAATGTGCTACGTGCTGTACATTTTAAAGATCCATTGAGAATTGGCAATCGAAACGAAATTACATGAAGGTTAAAAGGTAACAGGATTCCCAAGGGCTGAGAACTTTAAACACTTAAGTCAATAGGTAAAGCTGATAAAGCTAAATGGTGCAACGAATTTTGAACTGATATTGTGTTGAAAGTTCCCAGGAAGTCTTCTAGGCAACTACAACCTCTACACGTAGAATTAATGTACCTGTATACATAACTGAGCATGACAACTTTAAAGAAATGGAATAGAACGATAAGTGGATTTGTGTTATCTTGCATTGGACGTCTTGAACTCACATTTCGAACAGTATTATAAGTGTTATTAGAGCGACGGTTCCGAACCCGGGGTGTTTTCATCCCCTGGGGATGTGATACTAGGGTGTCAGGGGTGTAGGAAAATAATTCCATAGTTTGAGATATTTTTGAAGGAATTATGCGATTTTCGTACATTTCTTGTACTTCTGATGACTATTTACATATATGCACGACTCAAATCAACTCCCCGAAATGGAGCACCTGTACTTTTAAAGCTTTTTTCAGATGATTTAAAGGGATGTCGATCATTTTACTATTCTCCTTACCCTGTAAAGACTTTGACTGTATAAATATTATAAGGATATAGCCGTCTAAATAATGATTACAATGACCTTAGATTACTTAGATTAACCAATGTATCACGAATTCCGCTCTTACGCTTCTCTGGAATATCAAACAAACCAGACGTAGGGTAGTTATTTTTACTTCTACTACGGACAGCTTAAATAGCCTAGAACCCTTTAAGCTGGAAAAGCAGATAGTCAATATGATAATAAGTGATAACTGTTAAAGGGGTTGTGAAGAGGTTTTCTTAATTGTTATGTGTGTCGGGGACATTGATAGCATCTATTTGCACCATTGCAACTTTAAGTCAGGAATCTGCAGGACTTGCAATTACACTATAAATATCTAATTAAGTTTTTTATGACGTCACTATCACAAAAGTTTAATATTGATTAATATTATCAGCTTTTGTAAGACATTTCTTTAATTAGAGGAACAACAGACCTGACAAAAAACGGAATGATGCAAATAGAAGCCATGAATGACTCACATACGCATGAAAAGTAGAGGAAAACCTTTTTCAAGTCTCTTTAACGCTGTACCATTGGTTTCTGTTGAATGGTAATTTGTTACTTTCAACCACCCTAGATACTAAAAACAGTAGTTCACTGACCTTTTTCCAGTCGACGAGATTTGATTTCCCGTCTTTTATTTTGAGCTTCTAGATCGGTTACTCGAATTAACATACTTGTTACTGATTCATTCAACCTCTCAAAATCTCGACAACAAGACCCCGAATCTGATTGACAGCAAACCTTAATCACAACAGTTAGGACAAGAAGTACGGGTAGTTTCATTTCCTTAATGTACCGGATAAGCTTTTGGAAAGAAATAAGTCAAATCCATTTGTTGCTATCGGTTGCGTATTCACAACAATTTTCATGACACACCGCTATTACAATTTTTCGCGTATTTTAACATAATTATGCTGACTCCAAACTTTTTCCGTCGTTTCATAAATATAATTTAGGTCGGTTGGTGTCATAGGTCATCGATATATTTATTGTTCTTTGTTGAATTTGATGATTTATACATCCTCCCACAACTTCCACACGCCTGTACGATGTCCAACCGGATCTTAATCAAAGTCCGGATTAATTATCAATCCATGGCACGCAATGACAGAAAAAAAGATCAGCATAAAGACTCCGACACGGTACAGATAGATTATCAATCAAATATCCAATCTTGTGAATGAATTCAATTGAGATCACGTGGTATTATATCTACCTTTATGTACATTACATACTTACATGCATGGGCCCATTATAGGTAGAGTAAAACCCAGTCTGACCATAGAGGAGTACCCTTCTGCCAAGCAAAATTCTCTGTAGCTTTGAATGTCCATATTGGTTTATTGAGGTATTCTTTAGCGCCAGAGCCGTCTTCTTGTATCATAGTAGACACGCTTTTCCTGACATTATTCTGTCCTTTCATAGTTTCAAATGACAACGTAATGCATATTTTTGATTTCCGACAAGTAGGCGTGTGCAAGCTGAATGATATTGTCTTCAGTGGGCGTGGTCAATATCAACGATGGTTGGAACTATTTTTGACTTCTGCTGGTACCAGGGGTTATATTGCAATCTACCAACCAACCAAGTTCCAGACATTTCATAGAATTGTAGAATGGTTTTGAGTGATGGGAATATATTTCTACACAACCGAGCAAGCACCTCAGCACACTTTATGACTTTGTGAAGGAAAATCAACAAAATTAGATAATACATTACATTTGAGATCAATGGTTGCCTATTGGTATCGTGTCACAATCTACATGTTAAATAGTTGTAACCTTGTAAGTGTATTCTTATACCTAGAGTCGCTCCCATATCATTAATAACAATAAGTTCTACAGTATTAGTATATAGTCATAGATTAGTTTAGGCCTATTATACTTTTTGAAATATAACATAGAATTATTCACCGAGAATTAAATGTAGTGTGCCCTGTGCAATCTTATGGAATGACACATTTTGACACAATGTCTCCATGGTTCTAATGTTCCCGTCTACTTAAATGCTAAGGTATTTGTAAAGCTGAGCAGATGCTTGTCATAACTATCACCTCGTCGAGTCTGGCCCACTGGCGGGTTCCCCGAGAAATTTTGGAAAAAAAAGAATATTAGATCTGGTGCATTCATTATATCAAATGATATTTTGAAACTTGATAGAAATGATGTGCGGGTAGAAATCAGTTCCATGCCGCACCAGCTGTCACTGTCTAAATATCCATAAGAGGCTGGAATAGAGGCAGATGTTTCCAACTACATTATCAATGTACTCAAATACTAAAAAGCTTTCTGATTGTCAACCAAGGGCCCTAACTCTTGTTTCTTATTGTCCACAATAGTCAAATCTGAACTAATATTTCTAAAAAAATATATTCTTAAATAGAATTCTCAAAACACGGCTTCGAAGAAAGGAGTCTTACGGCTCTCTAAAAACTCTTTGTTGCAAACGTTCAATGTTATTGAGACATAGAAGCATAAGGTAAGTAAGCAATGACCAGTAAAGTTATTTTTGGTTTGCACCCGGAGGTTAACCACTGTAATAACTTAGAAAAACTCACTAAGGATTTAAAGTTTAATAACTAATTGTATATAGAATATTAACAAGAAAAATAAATACAACATGTAGCTATATAATTATAGCATTAACATAATAACCGATACAGAAGATATCACAGAGGGCGGAGATCACAAGAAGAACTTATTGGTATATATACTGTACAATTGCGAATATAGTGCGCAAGAATGTATAACGCTCACCCCTTCCTTGCCTCCAAGAATTTACTCATTAATAATGTATTTGCCTTTCCCAACTGATAGAGCTTAATTTCAGCTAACCGTATCATTTCAAAATTATAATCTGATACAATGTTCTTGAATAATTGAAGCAAAACATAAGGGGTGGAAGTAAGGTTAGTTTTAACATCCATACACATTTCAATTGCATTTCATATGTTTGGATAACAATACAGTAAATTGGGAAGACAATTGGTTTGGATTAGTGGGATTAATATTTTCAGATCAAATGGACCAAAACAATCTTAGGGAAGACAAAAGGGTTTGGACATATATTAATTGGATTAAAAAAATACTGACCGAAACTTGATGAAATTCTGATAAAGTGAGGCCTAATGACAGGAAATGACCTCATCAGTCTCATAAGCAGTCTTTGATTTTGGGTTTTTAAAACACCAAGGAAGCATTAAAAATTTGGGAAGTTTCCAGAGAACAATTTTAAAGGTGATATAAAAATATTACTTAATATTTATTTCTGTAAATTATGAGGTAAACTGGGCGGTATTATATATTTATCATCACATAATAGCAATTCAAAAGTTTTTTTAACATTAAGTGCTCTAACTAATACTTGTTTCTCCAGTGACAAAGGCTTTGCAGGTTAAAGATCTCTCGACAGTTGAAAATCGAAATAGAGCAGGCTAATGCCACTGTAATGGCATAATTTCCCTCATTGTACTCTGCATGACGTTGTCCGTTTTCATTAACCCACATGATGCAGAATTGAGGATGTAAACCTCCAATCATTTCATTTCCAATGACAAAAATTCATTCATTACTATTTGAAGCATAGGAGACACACATCCTAATTATAAAAACCTGTTAAAGGGACAGATGCGGCATTTTGGGGGGTTGAGTTTGGTCTTGAATATATGTAAATAGTCTTCAGAAGTACTAGAAATGTACGGAAATTGGTTAATTCCTTTAAAAATACTTCAAACAAGGAATTTTACATTCGAACGTAGATAGTTCTGGACACACATGGATTTGAGGGCTCAAATATTGATGGTGAGCTGTGAACAGTAGTACTGATTGGCTTAGCTGAAAACTTCCCGTTTCTGAAACTAAAGTATGATTGGTCCAAAAAATGGCGCCACTGTCCCTTTAAATACTTGACATAAATTTTTCTTTTTTTATATCTTTTCATAAATGTTGACTGGTTTGCGACTTACTCACAAGAAAATAATATTTACTGATAATGATAAAATAGATCACAAATAAACAACATAAGGTATATAAATAAAACATTAATATCTTCTCACAGTTATGCCTTAATAACATATCAGTTTCATTACAATATTAAAATATATTTTCATTGTTAAAATATATCTATCAGTTTTGTTATATTAAACATAAATAATATAAAATAAGTTTCATTTCTTTAATTTGGTCTTTTTTTTCGATTCATTTTGATCATGGAATTATGATTTGTAATGCTGTAGGCTTCTAATTGCAGCAGTATGATTTTCCATTTGACATTTTTGATTCCATCAAAAACTGACCAAAATATGACATCTAAAACCAAAAGTCTTGAAATATTTGCGCTATTTGTCACAATTGGCCTTTTTTTTCAAGTAACTCATGCCACAGAAAATCAAAATGGTGGAAAGAGTAGTTATAGGTGTGCAAAATACAAATACATTTGCTAGCAGACCTCTTTTGAATTCCATTATTTTCAAAGTAATGGTATATGTAGTCAAATCTTCACAATGTCAAGGTATTACTCTGTCAAATACCTTGACATCATTGGGTACTTTTAATGCATCACAAAAGTCATGAAATGAAGTAAGCTAGCTAATACAACCATTTAGAGCCCTTGATAGAAAGTCTTAACAAATAAGCAGTAAGTTATTCTGATTTGCTGTATTCGCTAGCATACAATCCAACCAAATCACTGAATTTACAAACCTCTGTGCTGCAAGAAAAATCTCCAAATATTGTCAAGGCATAAGGCAGAGTTCCTAATACCTTTTGAAGATGATGGAGTCAATGGTCAACTCCAGATATCTTTAAACTAAGACAACCATTTTACGTAACTGTCCAATTTCTTTTCTCAATTGTTCCTCTAATATTTTACGTTTGGTGTCGTTAACTGTGGAGGCATTGGCTATACTTTCTTGAATGACCACAAACCCTTCACGGCATTCACGTTTTAATCGGGCAATATCATCACAGTTTTTCTGGATTATTGCTTCTAGTTTCTTAAAGAGGGAAGCTTCCACATTCTACAATATAAAATATGCTGGTCATATAGTTAAAGGGGAACAGTCGTCATTTTCGGGGATTGATTTGGGTCTTTATTGTGCTTTAATACTCTTAAGAAGTACTAAAACATACGAAAATCACATAATCCCTTCAAATATACCTCAAACTAAAAATTTCACTGTCTATTCCTATATATGTGTTTTCTATATATGGAATAGTCTCACTAAAATTCAAGTCAAATTTTTAACTTTCCAACCTGATTAATTATGTGTGTATTAAAAGTAGCTGTAGTAGTGTCTTTAATGTGTTTTTGAGACGCTGATAGCAGTGATCAGCACCATTCCAACTTTCAGTCAGACGTCTGTGGTTCTTGCAATTATGACATCACTATCACAAAGGCACTTGGATAGTACTATCAGCTTATGTGACAGTGATGTCGTAAAATTGTAAACTACAGTACCAATACTTACATTTTGAATATCTATAATTTGAGTTGAAGGTTCAGTTGTAGCGTCCTCTAATTTCTGTATTCTTAATTCTAGATAGTGATAATTATCATCAATTTTTCTCTCTAATCTTTCCTACAAATAAACAGTGAAGACTTGAATTTGAAATGAACAATAAAGATGGGCTACATTTAATAGCCAAATTTATAACATATTAATGTTGCTATTTGCATTATTCAATTTTATCTTCAGATGTTTGTGGTTCTTGTAATTATAGATCTGTATATGAATCACTATCACAAAGGCTGCTAATAATACTTAAGGGCCTTTGCAATAGATCTTTGGTTCAGTGGAATTGCAGGAACCGCTGACATCTGACGCTTAGATTTGGTGCAAAAGGATACTATCAGTGTAACCAATACACAAAAATAGTCATCTTTTAAAAAGAAATCTTATAACACTCACTAGATCATATTGACTAATTCCACCTCCTTTTTCTATCATAGCAATAATTCTCTCTTCCATGCGTTCTCTTTCTGTTTCCTGCATGGCTTGTATAGCACCAAGTGAGTTCTTTAAGTCTTCTATCATTTTTCTTGTCTTACCATCTAACATGTTTAAATATTGAGATGTATCCCCCTCTACATGTTGTATTTTAATTTTACTTTCACCTGCTATTCTCTCGACATGTTGAGACAGTGTAGCTATCTGGAATGACAATTCGAACTTAAAGGGATTGTTAAGAGGATTTCCAAAATTTCAATTTTCAATCAGACCTCCATGGTACCTGCAATTCCACTAAAATCAAGTGTTTGATGACATCATTAACCACAAAGGCCCTTATGTGATGAAGCATATTTTGCGATTAGTGACATCATCAAACACCTTTAGTAAAATTGCAGGAGCCACAGACGTCTGAATGAAACTTTAATGGTAAAATTCAATGCAAACACCACAGACACCTACAAAAGATGTAAAGTAAATTTCATCAAAACCAAACAAAGTTTCATTTGTTTCTTTTTTCATGACCTAGGCCAGTGCTTTTTTGAGAATATTAATCTCATCTCACTGTAATATCAATAAAACACTAATTCGGTTGAGTCATGACAGCAGACTGAATCATGGGAAATAACTCTCATACACAACAATCTAATTCAAATATTATGGTCAAGTACAACAAATCTAACTATGTCTCGTTTAACATAGCTTACTCCTTTCCAAACACCTGATGGTACTTCCCTTTGGAGGAGTTGAACTTGGTACGATGTAGTCAAGATTTTTGTTTAATGGAATTGGTTTTTTTTATTAATTGAACAAACCTGAGATTCAATGCCATTCATTCTTTCTGATTGACTGTTAGCTAAACCTTGTTGTTGTTGTGATAACGTACGAATGGACTGTACACAAGATTTTACTTCTACACCTAATCTAGCTATAGACGTATCACATCTTACTATACGTCCACGGACATCAGTTAATGAACCAACATGATGGACTTCTAGGTTTCTTAAAGCACTGTTCTGACCCACTGTAGCACTATCTCTGTGTCTTATAGATTCCTCTAATGCCTAAAACAAAATATGGGATATTGTGATTTGATCACAAGGAGCAGACGGACATGAATTGCAATCCATAAGTCAAAATTAACACACTAACAAAATGATTGAGGTAGACATAAAATGAGTCCCACAACTTTTGCGGATTATTAAAGTCCATTTAACAATTTTGTAAAAAAGATATCAAAATTAAAAAAAAAATGGCTGACTAGATGCTTTGCCTGCTAAATGGAAATCAACATCTGCTTTTGTTCTGCTGGTGACTGTTTTGAACATAGTATGAATAAACATAATAAAATATATTGCTCTTGCATGGACAAGCATGTAAACTACCATAGGAAGAGATACAATTTAATCATCTTTTCCTAAACAAATGATCTTGGAAGTTTGAAAAATTGAAAAAAACTCACAGAAATATCATGATTTAATCTGTTAACAACAGCTGTGATACTTCTAATATGTTCTTGAAGCAATGATCGAGCATGTTTCTCATCATTCCAGGTTCCATGAGTAAAATTCAAACTATCAATGACATCTTCTTTTATTTTCATAGTTCTCTGTAATAATGCTTGTGTATTTTGTTCTTGTTGAGAAATTCTGTCCTCTAGACTATCAAGATGGTGGTTGACTTCTGCTTGTATCAGTGGTAACTGATCATAACTGTTGTCTCGAATGATGACAGGGGGTAGTTGCTGAGGAGGATCTTGTTGACGTATGATTAAGGGAGCCAAGTCCTGATTACGGTTCACTTGTAAATCTTGACGCATCATATATGGGTCTTCCTGTTGTCTGACGATCATTGGGCCATCACTTCTGCGTTTCTGCTCCCTACTTCCACCAACTGCTATGGCAGTAAAATCTTGGTGAGTCTCATAGGGAGCGTATACTGTGTGTACAGGTTTATCGTAACGTTGGACACTCATCTTGTTTGGTACAAACAGTTGATGCTGTTATGTATTGTTGCTGAAAATAACAATACTGGTAATTTATAAAGTTCAAATTGAACACAAAATTTGGTCACGGACATTAAGTTGGGTGACATTAATATAGTTACAAGGAAAATTGGTACTGTGCCAAATTGTTACACAATCTCAATCTAGATAGATCACAATCTCAATCTATCTCGATCTCAATCTAGATCAAACTCAATCTCAATCTAGATAGATCACAATCTCAATCTAGATAGATCACAATCTCAATCTAGATAGATCACAATCTCAATCTAGATACACCACAATCTCAATCTAGGCAGATCACAATCTCAATCTAGATAGATCACAATCTCAATCTAGATACACCACAATCTCAATCTAGACAGATCACAATCTCAATCTAGGCAAACTCAATCTCAATCTAGATAGATCACAATCTCAATCTAGATAGATCACAATCTCAATCTAGATACACCACAATCTCAATCTAGACAGATCACAATCTCAATCTAGGCAGATCACAATCTCAATCTAGATAGAGCACTATTTCAATCTAGATAGAATATAATCTCAATGCATCACTATCTCAATCTTGATAGATGACAATCTCAATCTAGATAGATCACAATCTCAATAAAAATTTACTCTAAATGTGCAACGTGACAAAATCTTTTTATTTCTGTCCAGCAAAAGGTCAAAACTCTTGATAGCTATACAAAAATAAAATAATATACTTATATAACACAGTTCTCTAATTACCCTATATCAATATTTCAAAACAATTTTCTTGTATAGGCTTAATGAAAACAAAATGCTTATAATCCATATCTCCAAAAGTGTTTTACCACCATTTTGTTCAAAAGAAACAGGGAAATCTTGCATAGTGACATATCAACAAACACTTGTATTGTGTGAATTGTGTTAACAATCACTATTTGAACGCTGGGTATTTTTTTCAATAAATGGCCTTACAATACATTAACCTGGTACAGAAAGAAATCTATTCAATAGAGACTAATGGGAATTTCTGTATTATAGGACAAGCTATTTCTGTATTGGGATTCTAGAGTGTCCACATAAAATATTGTCTATATATTTTTACGATGAATACTTAAATATGCATTTAATGAATATTTATGAATATCTGTTCTAGTAAGCTTATGTGATCTAATTGTAACATTTTTTAATTCCAAAAAGCAACCATTCCCAAATATCAATATTAATATAAAGTTCATTTTTTATAAATAAATGTAATTTTTTGAAAACTGAAGGAGCCCAAGGAATAGAATACCGGTATTTGGGAGAATTTTACTATATTTGGGGATTTTCTGATGTAAAGTGCTCAAATTTGAAATTAGCCTACATTTTTTAAAATTGCTTATTATGCTACAAAGCATAAAATGATTTGATCCTCTAAATATTGCCATACGTGGTATTGAAAGTCAATTTAAAGTACCTTTAGTACTTATAAGAATAAAAATCTGATGTACAGTTCTTAAACACAAACATACCACATTACTTTATGGTCATTGTAGATATTCTCACACATGTGTTGTTCAGTGGTGTTACTAGGTAGTGTTATGTGATAAGAAATTTGAAAGTGGAGGGACAAAGGCAGACCCATCCCATTGAAAAACCATCATTACAAATACAGTTAACTTCAAAAGTATTATACTGAGAAACTAATAACTGCAAAAAAACTTGCAACCAGCTGAAAGAGACTACCATAACATACTTAACATATTTAAATTGAGATCTACCAGCCAATTTTATCTTTTCAATACTATCAAATATTATTATATTTGTTGAATTATTATTTATAGCCAAGACTAATATTTGTTTTGTCATAATAAAGTTTTATTAATACACTTTGAAATTATGATTGAATATTTTTAAAACTATAGGGTGTAATATTGTGGTAAAGCAATTTTTATGAAAGCACGGGCACAGGCATGTAAAAATTACCCCAATGAATGAGTAGGACCACAATACATTCTTTGTCTGTAGTGGAGAATCAGTATGCAAATTTTTAATCATCAAAAGACGTAAACCAGAAAATATTTCTATAATATATGCTATTTTCATGTATCTAGTGCTTGATCAATATAAATTTTTGTAAAAAAGGGTTAATAAAAATCCATTGTGTTTTGCTAGATGCCATGAAATTATTACTTGAAAATAAATGTCCTCATGTAATCACGAAATTTTTGTAAATCTGAGCAAATTTGGAAGACTTTGAACTGATGTTTTTCACCACGCAAGCACGGTCACAACAACGGCCAACGGGAACATGACTGGTCTTGTGACTGGCTGTGACAGTGGTCAAAGAGTAGATTTACTGATAATTTGTTGTTATCTGTGACATTTAACATTGTCTGTATAATTCATTGAAAGACAGACAGGTTTCATTTCAAATCAAGGCCTACCTTTTCATATTTATCTGGCCACCAAAATCCTTAGCATCTGTCGTCCATTTGTAAACAACTTGGTGCGTTCGAATCATATGCCTCGAATATGTCCTTGATGGTTTAAAAATAGGCAAGATCATTACCAATAGGCCTATTTAGCAGGAAGCATAAAGTTGTGAATAGAACATTGCTTATCATTAATGATCTAACAAAATTGTTATGCATCTCCTGTTCTGGGTTATATTTAGTATTTTGCGCATGAGTTATGACAACTTTTGATGGCTGCAGATCATGATGGTGTCCTCAGGGTTGTTAGTGTGTTCCGGAAAGACAATCGAATACAGCCAAATACAGTAGCGACCTCATGTGATGATTAGCTAAATTAGGTCAAGAGTCAAAGGTTATCTAATATACCCATAATTCCCGCGGTTTCTTTAAATCTATAGTGGCGCCTACGAGAAGTAATACACTTGACACTTGTTGCTTTACGAAATGTAACGAATCAACGGTTTATATTTTAGATTGCTTTTATTTAGTGGAATTTAAAAGGATTATCGTAGGAAATATACCGGTGATGATGGAATAGTAATCATTAATGAGAATGATAATTTTGTTATGATTTTAATTGTGTTGTTATTGTGATGATAAGTGAAGTGTGAAATACTGTCATCGTCATCAATCAGTAGCCGGCTACTTGCACTCAAATACTACCAGCCTACACAAACAACCTGAAAAGACAAGAGTTTGGTTTTGTTGTCATTTTATTTAACTCGGATATATTGATTGTACCGGCTGGTGTGAGGCAGCTAAGTGTTCTAGATATTTTACTATTACCTACCTGAAAATTGATTCCAAATTATAATGGCTTTACAAACACCAACAGAAGATGGCAGTGGGCCTCCTGTCAGTGGGGCACATTACAGAAGTATGTTTTATTTTTAAAGAATCTTTCTTAATTACTCAAAAATCTAAATAATAATGTTAATCCTCCTTTATTGTCTCAGGTATATGCTCTGTAATGTAGGCTACAATATAAATGATTAAAATCCAGGGCAAGAGTAGGCTCTGGAGTTTGTGCAATTTATTTCTCATTGTGAATCACATGTGTAGCCTAATAAAAAGCTATCTAGTGAAGCACATTGTGACATTGTTTCATATCTAAAGTAAAGTTGTATAGATCGTATTCTCTAAATATTGGGTTAACCAGCTCATTAAAAAAACCTTTTCTTCTGGTGTTCTTAATAAGAATTTACACTAGCGTCATTTACCTGGTGCATGAGATGAGATTCTTATATAATTTCTGCCATCATAAGCTTTATCCAGATTACTTTCCATTATCAAAAAATGCATGAGTAATTATAACAATCTAACCAATTACCCATCTGCATTATAAAATTTGTTTGATTTGTTTGAAGTTTGTACCTAATATTTAATAGAACATTTTCTTCAATCAATCTAATAATATCAATCAATGGAGTTCTCAGATAGTTAATCCTTTAATCATGATCTATATAGTACTTTCAGTAGATAATGAAATTACATCAAAGTCTGTTTCTTGTAGCGTGTTCACTAGAAGTGTGATCTTTATCCTATATACAGTCAGACTGGTTTTATCATCAATGAAAATAGATTTTTAATAATCATAGTAGTATGGACTTGATCAATGGTCCTTGAGCTTATTGAACATTCTTACCAGTTAAGACCAGGCCTAAGCTTAATGCTATTAATATAATGAGCCAAGATTAATTATTAACACTACAATAAGATTGCCTTGTTTTTCTTCTACTATAATTTTATTTCTTATCTCTAAGATGAGCTTTTTACGAGCAATGCCTGTTCATTATTGAAATCTGCTATACGCTACATTTAAAGCAACACGTTTACTATTGTCTGAGCAAAGTAAAAAGTTTTGTGAATTTTGTCCGTTATTTTTATGAGAATTGGAATAACAGCCTCAAAATAATACTGTTAGTCTTAAAATGTCTTAGCTTTGATAAAAATATAAACATGAGCACACATAATTTTGGACTTTTTTGGGGTTTGAAATGAGTTTCTTTTCAATGTGTAAACTTAAAACACTATTGGCCTTGCTGAGACAATAAATGATCTGTTATTGATGAATCTTACCCTGGTCTCAGAAAGGGGAATTATTAAGCAGTAAATGTTCACATCTTACCATCCAAATTGCATCTATATTATCCATGTGTATTCATGATTATCAGCATTTAAATTCTACATTGACAACTTCCTTTTTTCTAGAGACTTCACCATAAGGCCAAGGAAAGTGTCAATCACAAAATTAAAAAGTAGATATTGTCAGTATGGCTATTTTTATATTGACAATGTATGTTAAGTCAAATTATCAATTGATCATGTATTGAGCTTTATTTTAAAGTAAAAATATCTCTGGTAGTGTACTTTTCAAGATTATGTACCTATACAATATTCAAAACCCAAATCAACCAACCCCCACCCCCATAAAAATGCTGATTGTGCGATATCTTTTAATTTGTATTTTCCACATCCTAAGAGATGTTACAGACATACTATAATAATTTGTGATTATAATTTCAGCAATTGATGATGAGCGTCTTACAGCAGATGAAATGGATGAACAGAGGAAGTGTAACATAGCTTATGAATATTTGTGCCATTTACAAGAAGCTAAAATGTAAGTAAGCTTTGAATAAAAGAATTAAGCTGAAAATATATGGTACAATAAGCTATTTTATCAAATTCTGAGAAATAAAGAAAATTCAATTAGAAATCTGTAGAACTGTCATGTCAAATCATCCCGTAAAAAGTAAACCGTCACTCCTTTGATTTTGCTGAAATTTGGTTTCTATACTTATTTGGGCTGAAAAAGATGATATTTCAAATTTAAGCTTCATCGGACAAACTGTTCCTGAGATATGACCAACCCAATTTGAGGAATTTCGGCCAAAATGGGCGTGACCACCATTATTCAAATGACCATAGCTCAGTTACCGATAGGTCAAAATTGCTGAAATAAGTATATCTAGAAAGAGAATTGGACAGGGATTCAGCCCAAATAAGCATATAAACCAAATGTCAGCAAAACCTCATTGGGTTCATCGAATGAACCGTAGGTAGCTCACCCAAATATTTTAAATAAAATTATCCATCTGTCCTATATTGAATCCATTAAAATAATATCAAATGGACTGCAAAAACTGTACTTTACGGTAATGGTACAATTTTTGGTAAAAGTCATATAATGTTGATTTTTCATTTTTCTAATGTGTACCTATTTTTCAAAACAAATTGAAAGCATTGTGTAAATGAAAAGTACTAGTACGGTATATAAGTTAAATTTGATTTGACATAAATGGTTTACATTATCTCCTTAGAGAAGAATACCTATCAAATTCAATACTGCTCACATTTTGATTTCAATTGCAATTGATTTTTGTTGATGATGTTACAGCCTGCCATTTTGTTTTCTTTTATCTTATATAATACATAGTGCACTTGATATTTGAAAATTCCAGTAGCATTCTGTTTAATATCACGGTATAGACATTTTTAGTGTGCAAATCATTAAATGATCACATGATTTTTGGTATACCGGTATATATTATTCAAACTTTGTAAATAAAAACGTTGGCGATATTGACTGATTATAGAGATGATATGTGTGATTAATTGACAGATAATCATGAAATATACATAAATGAGAATCGGAATTATCTCCTAATATGGTTAAAGAGCTATGGACTATATTCATGTCGCAGTGTTACGTCAATGACGATCCAATGGAACAAGGTCAAGGTCAAGAGGCTCGCCCTCTAAAAAAAAAAAATTATTTCACTCTCCTTTTCAAAAGAGATCAGGGTTCACTTTAGTTAAATAGCTTTGTATAAGACGATGAGAGACTGGGCCCTTACCCATGCACTTTTCGCTAGTTTTGTGGATGTGTTGATATTTTTGTAAAACAAAACGAAAAAGTGCTTCGTGCAAACAAGTTGATTGGCCTGTTTAGAAATTGTATGATTCATAAATATTTATTTTTTGACCGTCTCTAATACTAGGTTTACTTGCTAAAGAGAAACATGGTAGAAAATATAATTATGGTTTCAAAAAACTGTGCAAAGAGTTAGAGAACACTAGTTATTCTGACATATCGTGATATGCAGTACATGATGATATATCATTTGAAACAAATTATACCGGTACTAGTTATTTTACAATTGAACGAGCTCAGTTAGGCTATATATTGATTGAACATTAGATGTTCTATGTTTAAAAATGACACGGTCCAATAGAGATGTATTTTATAGAATTATCAATACACAATATATTTAGTTGGATATTTATAATATATTATCAACTGATATTTTATTAGTTATTTGACCTTTAGGTTCTTTGTGAAACACAGCTGGGGAGCCTGACTTGAATAGAATAAAATAAAATAGATTATAAAAAAAGATTGGGTGTTTGTCACTTGACACATTTTCAGCATGTAATCATAAAGTTACTTGTTCATTAATTTCTTTTATGTATTACAAGTATCATATTATGTAAATGGGGTGTCTTATCCACGATCAATATGGAATGCCAAAACGGAAAAAATCCAACATTAAAATCATTTATATCAAAAGTTAAAAATTTGCAACAAGAAATTTATATTATATACCGAAATCTTTCATTAAATACCAAGAAGTTTACATTTTATTCAAGTTCTTGGTATGAGATTTTTTCATGTTGAAATTTTTCCGTTTTGGTGTTCCATATATTCAACTTCCTAAATACTCCACAAAGGAGTTTTTTTGCACTCATATGACCCCAAATATTGGTAGACAAGTTAATCGATCAAACCTTTACTAAATAAAATTAATCAATTGCCACCATTGTTGTACAAAATATGACCAAAAATATCTCATTTCAAGATTAAATAACTTGAATCGAATTTTTTATTCATTTGGGAATTATTTGCACCTGATTTATAATTTTTACCTTTTCAACTTGCCTTTTGCTAGAATATACTTGCAAATGGATAATTATGTAGGAATTTACAATAAACTAAGTTTACTATTTTATATTATAAGCTATAATTCTAGGAGATGAGTCATAGTGTAGTCAAAATATTTGTGTATTAGTGAAAAGAAAAGATTGCAATTAAGATCATGTAAATGTTTGTGTGTAGGCCCTGACAATGAAAGTTTGAATTTAAATGATAAAAGATTTGTGTCAAATTTGAATTTTCCTCATAAAATATAAGTTGATTCAACACCCTACAAACATCTGTTTCAGCTTACTTTCAAACTCTAGTATTTATGAGAAAATAGTATTTTGACCAATGTATTGTTTGGTTGATGATTGGCCTTAATAAATATATAATGCATATAACTAGGAGGACTGAATATCAATTACAAACCTTGTTAAAAAAATTCTTGGGTTATATTTGTGTCTTAGAAGTATATTCTATAGATTTATCGACATAGTCTGTTATGAAATTTGATAATCGACAATCAAAATAATAAATTCATAGTGACCATAATCTATTATTTTACTCAGCCCTAGTACCTTGTCAGCAAAAATTTACATGTTCACTGTGGCCCATGTGCCCCAACTATATCTAATAATGAGACCAAGAACAAATTTTCCCTCATTGCCCAATTATGAGCTGAGAACCAGGTGCAAATTCCACTTATTTTGAATGGACAGATCTATTTGACACATCTGGGTATTCAGATATTTAAAGATACCAGTACTAACTCACCAACTATTTTTTTTCAAAAGTTGAAAATTACTAGTTTAAAGCTAAAAATATTTGGACCATATTAACACGAAAGTGTTAAAATGGTTGAAGTGCCACACATGTTGTAACATGTAACTAAGTGTCGAAGTTTGTCAAGGGATTATCTGAAGTTTGTATTTGTTTACCATTAGTTATTGTTTGAACAATTTTTTTCTGGTGAATTTTAGTCTTGTGACAACTTGTGGCGAGGTTGAAGGTGTCTTACATATTCTGGTGTTTTACTCGTAAGATTGTTTTCTCACCCATTCACAATCACCATTGTTGTCTAGTTCTCATGTTCTTTAGTCTTATTGACGGAATAGTTGACTGTATGATATATCTGTACCAGCTAATATCATATATATACGTATAACCTTTTGTTTCTGAGAACATTGTTTATAAGCTTAAAAGGAAAGTATGTTAAATTTTCATATTTAAAGATGGGTTTCCTTATTTTTTAATGTCAAATTAAGCAAACTATTTGATAAATTGGTGTTTCTAATGAATTAACATGTATTCTTAATCATATCATTATGTTATTATTGCATATGGTTAAGAGATTTAACCAATTATAAATGTCCATGTATATACAGTCTGGATAGACTTTCTTGATTGTCACTCATTGGAATTCTGCTGATAATACTCTTCTTATTTAGCTAATTATGAATTAAATGTGGACAATGTCCATTGGACATGTGAAACAAACTGGTATTTTTCCAAGTCAAAAGAACACCCATATTTTCTATTCATATAAGTATTAGTATTTTCATTTTCATAAATAAGGGAACCCATATTTAGATATATTGCAAATTATATTTAAAAATATTTCTTAAAAATGCTATTTATTTCTATGTATCTACTTGCTCAAGCTGTGTTTATTTAAAAGGGTTAATTAAAAAACGGAATGTACTAATTGTTAATTAAGCAATACCTTGTTAAGCAAATAATACCTTGACATTGTGAACTTGATGGTATGTGATGTAGTAAATAAGTAATACGAAGGTAAATAAGTAAAAAATTATTGATTCTTGTGTACATTTCTTCTACAAACTGAAAGAATGCAATTCTACATTGCTTCTTGATGATCAAAGCAAAGCTAAATATATTATTTCAAAGTCATTTTGGCCAAAAATAATAATTTCTTTCTTTTTTCAAGATTGGAAATAGACTCCACCTTTTGTAAAAATATAGAATTTATACTTGATAAGCTTACTACCTTTAACAAACTCCAAAAGATATTTTATTTCAATTAGTCACTTGACTCTTCAGTTGAGGTGAATAGAAAAGGTCAAACGAATCAGGACACCAATTTGGAAATGGAGTGGACTATAACTGACTATATTTTAGGATCCTTTTTGAGAAATATTTCATCTTATTCAGACTGTATTGAGGTTTCAAAGACCAGTATCAGAAACACCATTTGACGTCTGTAGATTCTGTAATTCAGAGCCATTTGACGTCCGTGGATTCTGTAATTCAGAGCCATTTGACGTCCGTGGATTCTGTAATTCAGAGCCATTTGACGTCTGTGGATTCTGTAATTCATAGCCATTTGACGTCTGGATTTTGTAATTCAGAGTCATTTAACGTCTGTGGATTCTGTAACTCAGAGACATTTGACGTCTGTGGATTCTGTAAGTCAGAGCCATTTGACGTCTGGATTTTGTAATTCAGAGACATTTGACGTCTGTGGATTCTGTAATTCAGAGTCATTTAACGTCTGTGGTTTCTGTAATTCAGAGTCATTTAACGTCTGTGGTTTCTGTAATTCAGAGTCATTTGACGTCTGGATTCTGTAATTCAGAGTCATACGACGTCTGGATTCTGTAATTCGGGGTCATTTAACATCTGTGGTTTCTGTAATTCAGAGTCATTTGATGTCTGGATTCTGTAATTCAGAGTCATACGACGTCTGGATTCTATAATTCGGGGTCATTTAATTATTTTTTTGTATTATTTTGTAATGACTTCAATAAACTGGTATCTTTATCTGACTATCTATTCATTCACATGTTCATACTATCTATTCCTTGTCATAAACACACATTTCCTTGAAGATTAAACAAAATAGAAACTGAGTTGTTGAAAGAAATGAAATTAATGTGTTAAACAGGTCTTTGAAAAGCATGGGAAACAAGTGGAGTCAAAATTGAATGGTTGATTGGTATCTGAACAAAAGTATATATACAAAATTAATACGTAGTTACTGATCCATCTTCACAATGTTAGGTCGACCCTTGTATAAAGACAATTAACAATATAACTGCATGTGTCAAGGTATACAACTGCATGTGTCAAGCATGTGTCAAGGAATGACTGCATTTGTCAAGCATGTGTCAAGGAATATGACTGCATGTGTCAAGCCTGTGTCAAGGTATATGACTGCATGTGTCAAGCTATATGACTGCATATGTCAAGGTATATGACTGCATATGTCGGGTATATGACTGCATGTGTTAAACTTGTGTCAAGGTATACGACTGCATGTGTCAAGATATATGACTGCATGGTTCAAGGTATATGACTGCATGTGTCAAGGACTCTGATCGTACAATCCAATCAAATCATTATATTTGCAAACTTCAGTGATATAAGAAATGAGCCAATGGATGTCAAGGTATTAAACACAGTGCATAATAACTTGACATTGTGAAGATGTTCCTGACCCAGAATATAAAGTAAGGGTTGAGATAGCTTGATTATGAAGTATGATGTTAATAGTTTGTAATATAATTTCAGTGAGTGAAGGAAGTAAATAAGAAATCAATATGTAAAACACCAACAATATATATATAATTAAAACAGCCTAGATATTAACCTAGTTAACAATACAGATCAATACAAACTCACACAGAGATTGAAAATAAATAATTATTAATATTACATGTATTCTTATTAACCTCTTATAACAAATAACATCCTTTTATTGTGAATATTATTAATATTACATGTATTCTTATTAATCTCTTATAACATCCTTATATTGTCATGACAATATGGATTCTTATTAATCTCTTATAATTTATAAGATATATAACATCCTTACATTGTCAATGTTGTAAATATAACATGTATTCTTACATGTTCAACATTATATCATTTCATGTATTCTTATTTAAATTTCTTATAACATATAACATCATTATAATATGAATATTATTAAAATAACATTTATTCTTATTATAACATTCTTATAATGTAAATATAATTGATATAACATGTATTGTTATTATAACATTCTTATAATGTAAATATAATTGATATAACATGTATTGTTATTATAACATTCTTATATTGTGAACATTATTAAAATAACATGTATTCTTATTATAATATAACATTCTTATAATGTGAATATAATTGATATAACATGTATTGTTATTATAACATTCTTATAATGTAAATATAATTGATATAACATGTATTGTTATTATAACATTCTTATAATGTAAATATAATTGATATAACATGTAATGTTATTATAACATTCTTATATTGTGAACATTATTAAAATAACATGTATTCTTATTATAATATAAGATTCTTATAATGTGAATATTATTAAAATAACATGTATTTTTATTAATCTCTTTTAACATATAACATTCTTCAATTGTCAATATTTGATATAACACATGTATTTTTTATTAAACTATAACATATAACATTCTTATATTGTTTTAATTCTTATTAACTAAGTCAAATCGTTACTTCCTTATGATAGTAAAAGTTGTACAGTATTTCCTTTCAAAGAAAACCATATTACTACCAAATCTAACTCTAATATTATAAATAGATAGGGCCATGGTTCACTCTATCCAACCAAGGAGTTGTGTGGGTGTTCATATAAATAAAAAATTTCATCCAAATTTTCAGCTGCAAGTTTGTTGAAATCATGCATCATCATGAATATTTATTACCTCGGTCCCTAATACAAGGTTAACCTCCGAAAATGAAACTTTGTAATAGTTCCTTTCTCCAGACGATATTGGCCTAGCTTATTTTAAGATTCCAAAAGACGTCTTGAAAAAATGATTAAAACAAATAGAATTCCCTTTTTTAAACAAAAAGGGAGCCAAAAATCTTAACAATGTTCAAACTTTTTTTATATATCAACAAAATGGAGAAAACTGACTTAAATTATGATAATCAAGAAATTTATAAAAAAAACTTAAGTAGGCAATGAAGAATATAAATTGATTGTTCAATGATCTGAAACCAAACTATTTTATAATATTTATTCTGTTGACTGTCTATTTATTGTTTTTCCTTGACCTTGTTAATAATTCATCAAGAAAGTTTAAAGGGATTGTAAAGAGGTTTTTTAAAAAATTTTATGTGTATCGGGAACACTTACAACACGTCTGATTGAAAATTGGAATGGTGTAAATTGATGCTATCAGTGTCCTCCATACACATAAAAAAAATTATCAAATCTATTTGCAACCCCTTTAAGATTTGAAGCCAATTGCTATTGTTATCCCAGCTGTTTTGTAATCAAAGGTTTCAAAACTTTACAGCTCTTTATAGTGATTTTTAGAGCCAGTGGAACCATTCTGATTTCCAGTCTGTTATTCTAATTTATGGCACTGGACTAGATCATGACATAACTATCTTATAGTTACATCACATGATTGCTGCTTTTACACCAGGCACTACCAGGCCATTTACTGGTACCTTACAATAACATCAATTAGTCTAAGAATGGTTCTTATTGTTTGTAACTTTCTTAAAGATAAGGACAAAAGTATCATCGTGGAAATGTTGCAAGTTATTTATTGAAGGAATTGTTATCCATATAATAGTGTCTAGTTATTCATACCCCAGTTACTAAATGTCACTCAAGGAAGTTTCTTTAAGAACTTGTTGTAAGCTGCATGTAAAGAGAATAATGCTGAGGTTTCAAGATCAGATAATATTTGTAATACACATTTCACTGTGGCTAATAGTCAAGCTAATCCCTGAAATTATGTCCCAATGAAATAAATAATAGAAGTACTGTCATTGTCTTGAGATATTATTAATGTGTTATAGATCTAAAGGGATTAGCAAACAAAGCTTTGCATATTAATGGAGAATATTAATCTGGTAATAAAGAAATTTGGTGTCCACGAAAAAAAATAATTGCATTACATTAAATTTGTTTAATATGCAGAGTAATTTTATAATAATTACTCATACAAAATGTCTGAATTTAAAGAGATTGTAAAGAGATTTTCTAAAATTTTTATGTGTATTGCGGACACTGATAGCATCAATTTGCACCATTCTAATTTTCAGTCGCATGTCTGCAGTTTCTGCAATGCAACTAAAACTAAGCGTTTATGTTTCTGTGTCACTAATCGCTAAGCCCTCAAATGATAATGCATATTTTCCGAATAGTGACGTCATCAAACACGCAGTTAAAAAGAAGAATAACGGGAACCACAGACTAAAAAATTAAAATGTCACAAATTCTATCAGTGTCCCCGATACACACATACCAAATTTAGAAAACTTCTTTACAATCCCTTTAAATAAAAAAAGATGTGTGGGCGTAACCATCTTAAATACTCAATTAATGACAAATTCTTTTTTTACTACACCTACAGATTTCATTTTCACTTTACCCTTGAATAGGTGTAAAATTATTTGGGGTTTTACTTGTGTAAATAGTGTCTATTAATGTAATAGTAGTTGGTGGTTTGAATCGGATGACTCAAACAGTTTCCCTCAAGCTCATTCAACTATTTATTGTAGTCGAGTAGTTTATCAATACTCTTATAATTATACAGTAGGATATGAGGCAGTATTTGTCTAGAATGATCTAGATATTTATATAGTAAATTAAAACAATCTTTCCCATCTTAACTTTCGTGGTATCTTTCATCTTGGCGTTTTTTTCCTGCTTTATATCTAAATCATGTTCGATTATTTCCCAGCCTTATTAACTCTTTTGAACACTGAGTAAATTAAACGAAAACATCATATACCCAGTATTCCAAGTAATATGATGAACGCTGAGTAAATGAAACGAAAACATCATATGCCCAGTATTCCAAGTAATATGATGAACACTGAGTAAATGAAATGAAAACATCATATACCCAGTATTCCAAGTAATATGATGAACACTGAGTAGATGAAACGAAAACATCATATACCCAGTATTCCAAGTAATATGATGAACACTGAGTAAATGAAATGAAAACACCATATACCCAGTATTCCAAGTAATATGATGAACACTGAGTATACCATATTCCAAGTAATATGATGAACACTGAGTAAATGAAACGAAAACATCATATACCCAGTATTCCAAATAATATGATGAACACTGAGTAAACCAGTATTCCAAATGATATGATGAACACTGAGTAAATGAAACGAAAACATCGCATCATATCATGTTTATATTGTGTGATGTGATTATGTAATGATGGTTTCAGGAGCCAGTAATGTGCTGGATAATGTAGATTTTTATATATAAGCTTACATTGTATATATTTCAATTGCTAAGGCACTCTTTTAGAAAAAATTCTTTGAGCACTGAATGTAAATAAAAAAGGTTCATATATCCAGAACTCCGAGCGTAGGTCATCAATAAAATGTGACGTCAGCTGATAATGGCCGCTGCTTAGATATTATATCATGTTATTATGTAGCAGACGTCTTCACAATGTCCAGCTATTACAAACTTCATTTTATTTCTGGACTGCAAAAGCCACCTTTCTTTTATATGAAGGTTTGTCAAGGCAGCAATTTGAATGGCTGTATTTTCTAGCATACAATCCAATCAAATCACTGCATTCTGTGATACAAAAATGGTGAATATTGCAGTCAAGGTAAGAGACGAAGTTCTTAATCCCTTGTCAATGTGTGTTAGGTAGATCAGCCACATGTGTAGAAAATTAGACTTAAACAAATTTGGTCATCAAATGCCTCATGACATAATGTTATAATTCTACTATTGCCTTGAAAATGTTAAATATTATTCAAAGATTATTGACCTTACTAATTTCATATATTAACAAAAATGTAAAAATTTTATGGTGACAAATATTTGCTATAGGAAAACAAAAAATACTTAAAAATTGAATTTTAGTTTTTCACTAAAATGACAAGAAAATTTATACTGTGTCATTTGACATGTTATTTATGAATATACATGCATTTATGCGTAAATATATTAAATTATACCTCACTTGCTATATATTATAGAAAGTTATACTGACAATTGTCAGATATGTCGTGTCTGTGACCTCATTCATGTTAAATTTATTCTGTTATTTGTCTA
Source organism: Lottia gigantea (assembly GCF_000327385.1). Classification (NCBI taxonomy): domain Eukaryota; kingdom Metazoa; phylum Mollusca; class Gastropoda; family Lottiidae; genus Lottia; species Lottia gigantea. The sequence continues at coordinate 2,183,483 of NW_008709190.1, forward strand.
GGATTTGAATAACTATGTCACATTGCTACGGATTCAAATGTAATGAATTAGTTATAATGACATTCAATGACGATTAATACATGTAATTTTTTTTATTTTCCCCGATTGATCGATTGATTGATTGATTTGAGAAGATAAACCTACACAACATGTGTTATTGGACTTCAGGCTATGTGAAATAGGTTTACGCCTGCCTATATGGATATTGAAGGTATCCATTAAAAAATAAATTGGATTTAAATGTCTAAATGGATTGCTTTTGAATATATTTGTACTTCCAAGTGAGAAATGGGCACAAGATCTTGGGGGTTGGTGTAAGAGTTTGGTGATCTTGAATCTCCTGATCTTTCCTCATTACCCCTGTTAAACCAGTTGTAAATGAGAATGGATAATCCTTAAAATGTCAATGCCAACTTGCCAAGAGGCTTGGTCAAAAACCAGCTGGAAGAATGAATCCTCAAAATCCCAACTTGTTTAAAATTGTTATCCTCTAAACGAATCCTTTTTTCTTTTTTTTTTTTTTTTTTTTTCCTCGAATTCTCAATTTTATTGTGGCAGAACACATGATCTAGCCTTTAAAAGCTCACAGGTTAATATGAACATTATATTTTGAAAAGAACTTGTGTGTCTAGTCAATATCTACTGCTTATTTTATGCAGAAATCTGTTTCCAGCTAATTATCATGTTAATCATGCAACAGATATAGATATGGTAAATGAATAATCAATATTAAAGAGACAGATGCGTCATTTTTGTGACCAATCGTACCTTAGTCTCAGAGCTAAGCCAATCAGTAATAGTGTTCACAGCTCAAAATTTGAATCTCAAAATCCATGTGTGTCCAGAATTATCTGCGTTTGAATGTTAAAATGACGACTCATTTTAAGATACTCTGTGATATATAGGAAAGACATAAAAATAGAAATAGTGAGTAAAAATCCTAGTTTGAAGTATTTTTAAAGGAATTGTATGCAATTTTCTTTCGCTTCTAGTATTCTGAAGACTATTTACATATATTCAAGTCTCAAATCAACCCCCCAAAATGGCCCAACTGTCCCTTTAATACTACCATGTACAGATAATATACAGTACACAATAATAACAAAGTCTATATCGACAGAAATCAATTTATTTCATGAATATTAAATCTACTCTCTACACAGTAAACACAATTAATTTGTTATTCTCATATTATCTGATTAAAAACACTCACTAAATGTAATAATAACTAGATTAAACTTACTGCAGTTAGACTGATCTGTATTTATAACAATAATCAGACCAGAATCTATAAGAACATATAAAGGTTACTGCCTATTATTATAATCTGATACTCTGTCCAGAATCTATAACAAGATTAAAGGTCACTCACCAACTATTATCTATTTTCACAGGCTCATTTGTTTTGTCACATGATAAATCAGTGTTTTTTTCCCACAACGATAACCAGATCTTCATTCAATCCTTATTTAACCAAATATAGATCAGTCCAACAGTTAAAAAAATTTAAGTCTCAACTCTGTCCAGAGTCTATTACAAGATCATAAGATCACTGCATTTTGATCTATTGATTAATAAGATTGAAGTCTCTGTCTCTATTACAAGATTGAAGTCACTGTCCAATATCTATAACAAGATAAAGATCATTGCCAATTATCTATATAACAAGATTGAAGTCATTGTCCAAATCAATAACGTGATAAAAATTTATAACATATAAAGCTCAGTATCAATTGTCTATGACAAGATAGAAGTCACTGTCCAGAATCTATGATAGATAAAGCTCTGTGCTTATTATCTATAGCAAGATAGAAGTCACCACCAGAATGTATGATAGATAAAGCTCAGTATCAATTTTCTATAAGATAGAGGTCACCGCCAGAATCTATGATAGATAAAGCTCAATATCAATTATCTATAACAAGATAGAAGTCACTGACCAGACTCTATAATAAAAAAAGCTCAGTATCAATTATCTATAACAAGATAGAAGTCACTGACCAGAATCTATAATAAAAAAAGCTCAGTATCAATTATCTATAACAAGATAGAAGTCACTGACCAGACTCTATAATAAAAAAAGCTCAGTATCAATTATCTATAACAAGATAGAAGTCACCCCCAGAATCTATAATAGATAAAGCTCAGTGCCAATTATCTATAACAAGATTATGGTCACTGCTTATTGTCTATTACAAGATTGAAGTCTTATAATGACAGTTAGTTGAACATATATTTATTAAACACATATTTTATTTTGCAGATGGATTCAAGCATGTATAAACGAAGAACTACCTCCCACTACAGAACTGGAGGAGGGTCTTATGAATGGTGTCTACCTTGCCAAATTAGGACATTTTTTCGCTCCACAAAAAGTCAAATTAAAGAAAATATATGACAAAGAACAAACAAGATACAAGGTATGCGAAAAAGTTAATTTCTTTTTGGTTAAGGACATGATTTGGAGCGTCCAAGCACAGATTTCTGTGACTTTTTGCATCCACGTTAGTTGCCATTGGTCAAGAAAATATTACGCCTTAATCTGAAGCTGTGAAGAGCATGCCTGTCTTCTATATTAAACCCTTAATACTTTAATGGATTCTACCATGCATATGCTATGCCCATCAATATGATACACTGTTAAATTTGTTCAGATTAGTTCATTTTCTAAATCATGAGTGTTTTTTTTTTGCCACTCAAATTATCATCAAATTTGTGAGGTTCTATAGCACAGTCTGTCAGAGGGTTGGTTCTTTACATGACGTCATTTGCCTGGTAACTGGAAAAGATCAATGCCAAAAGGTTTGGCCAAGCACCAGCTGGTAGAAAGGATCCTTAACTGTGACCTAAGTGGTTATCTTTTTCTTTCTTTTCATCAACATTACCTTAAATCTTGAATTCTTTTGTTTTCAGGCAACAGGGCTTCATTTTCGACACACAGACAATATAAATCATTGGTTTGTTGCTATGGAAGAAGTTGGTTTACCCAAAGTAAGAGTCCAATTATTTTACTGAAAATACATTTTGGCCTGTTGTGTCTAAATACAATCAGTGGCCTATGTTTCAGGTTTCAAACAATATCCAGTGAAGCATGGATAAAGTGTCTTAACTTTTGGGTGTGACAGGAAATGTCCCGGGGTGCCACTGGCTTTGAAAGGTCCTTGAAAAATTGAAATAGAAACAGTGTAGACAGACCGTTGTGATATCCTGGCAAAATTTCCCTCATTGCACATGACATGGGGTTGTTTACTTCCATAAATGGAATTAGATGCAGAAAGGTAGAATTTTAAACTCATTTCATTCTATATTTCTGTTTAACAGATATTCTATCCAGAAACAACAGATATATATGATAGAAAGAATATGCCCAGAGCTATATACTGTATTCATGCTTTAAGGTAAGAGTTATTAACCTTTATTGTTCACAACGCTAGGTCATGGAAGAGAACAGTGTTTCTAACACACTGAACTGACTCTTCCACCTGCTAGGTGAAGGTCAAGCACACTCCTTTTCATAACCTGACTTTCTGAAGACTTATTAACTTTCATGGCTATATTAATAGTTACATGATAGATACCTGGCTAGCTGTTTCCAAGTGATATTAAAGCACTTGATCAGTAATCTGCCATTGATAATGGATCTCAATATGGTAATCGATACCCAGCCCTACAGGAGTACAAAGTTGGTGTTGTTTTCTTTTTGGATATTTCAAATTTGTAATTCTGAAACTCTAAGTTTTATGTAGTCATTAATTGTGATACAAGTATTGAAAAAATTTTGTTTTATTGTAGAGTGAAATTAGGGAGCCTATTTTTTTATAAGTTTCCAATAATTTGTATGTCTTGTTATGTGTATAAAATTTATATTTTTTGTTCATTCCAGTTTGTATTTATTTAAATTGGGGCTGGCTCCCCAGATTCAAGATTTATATGGAAAAATTAATTTTACAGGTTTGTTTCTTACTTCTTTACTTGTACTCACACCACACTTTTTAAAAAGTCTCTGGCCAAACTCAGTTTGACCAAAGCTAATCAGTAATAGTGTTGAAATTTGAACCTTCAAATCTATGGTGTGTCCAGAGTTATTCGCGTTAAAGTTAAAATAATCACTTTTCTTTTCTTTTCTTGAGGCTACGCCATATAGAAAAGACATCTGTAATATAGAAAAATAAAGTGAAATTTCTAGTTTGACGTATATTTGAAGGAATTATGGTATTTTCGTACATTTCTAGTATTTCTGAAGACTATTTACATTTATTCAAGGCCTTAATCAACCTCCAAAATGGCATACTATGGGTCCATGGCCTTTAAATTCTTCTTATAGCTGTCAAATTTTAATACTGTCAAATAGTATAAAGCCCCCTTTTCTTATACATTATAGATATAAAATACATAATTTGAAAAAAACAGATTTAATTTTGAATTTTAATTCTGTGAACTGCTTAAAACAGCAGAAATTAGGCTCAAACAGGGGATAAAGGATATATTAAGACAACCTATCTGTTACTGAGAGAAATATCTGATACTTATATAATATTATATAACTATATGTTACAGAGTTATAATACATCATTATAATAGACATCCTAATCTTATATTATCATTGTGTATATATGACATATGTCAATTAAATATAACATTAGAAAGTGACATGTTTATATGTCAACTTACTTTATATTATAAGGATTGTCAAGATGTTTTCTGAACTTTCTATAGCATTTTATAACCTCACTTTTGAAAAACATTTTGTTGTAGTGGAATAGCAGGAACCACAGACATCTAATTGAATATTAGTATAGTGTATAATTATGCTATCAGTGTCCATAGTACATATATAAGTTTTGACAACCTTTTACTTACACTCAATACCAAAAATACTCTATCAAAATTACTCTGCAAAAAAAGGATTAATAATTGACACATTTATAGAGAGGCCTCAGATATAAAATTTGCCAATACAAAAGTGAACAACTAAACAAAAAATTATCTGAGAAATTTGAGCTCTGCAATCACAAGAAATATATCAAATCCAGAATTCCTAATTCTTATAGTAAGAAAATCTTTTATTTGATTGGTTAAATATTACATAACTTAGAACATGAGATACATTACAATTTGTCAGATCATGTATGACAAATGGAATCACCCACAGAATATCTAGAGCTCGTTGAAAGAACAAAAAATAACATAAACGCTGGTATTGAAAAATCAGTTAATTTTCATTACATTTTAATTTTCTGCGTTCCACACTTCTGGCCTAATGGAATTTTTTTTGTTTTTTTATTAACAGATGAAGAAATTAGTGCAATGAGAAAAGAATTAGATAAATATGGTATTCAGATGCCAGCGTTTGGTAAAATTGGTGGTATTCTAGCCAATGAAATGACTGTAGATGATGCAGCTTGTAAGTTTGCTTCTTGTCGAAAAGGTTTTACAAAAAATACCTACTTCCATCGCTATTCAATCTTTTATTTGGTAATGCACTATTGTACCTTTCTTGAAAACCTTCATACACGCTACGATATGCAACTTAAATGGCTTGGAATGTTTCAACAGAGATTTATCAACATTTAAGAAGTCTGCTAAAGGTCCAATAAACTGGTACAGCCTAAATCTCAAAGTATTGAGATTTGGCGAGATATAGTCTTTTTAGCGTTGACCATCAGGATCCAAATGACACTATTGTAGTGTACTCCTTCGTGAAATAATTGAGTTTTGTATAATTTGTTATATATTTCAGTACATGCAGCTATAATTGCTATTAATGAAGCTATAGAAAATGAGAACAGTAAAGAAACTTATAACGCCCTACAGAATCCATCAGCCATGTTGGTCAACATCAATCTGGAGGCAGCTGATAATTACCAAACTCTTCTATTTCAAGCTAAACATACTAAAGCTGAAAATGCCAGAAACAAGGTATGTAAAGTGTCTGTTTCATTTCTTGGTTTTGGTTTTTGTCAGAAAATGTGGGACTTCGAATAGGTCTTTTAGGCCTTGGTAGGTTCATCAGGAACATTGCTATCTTCTGTTTGCAAAATTCTGATGATTTTCCATTCAAGGTCTGTGATGGCCTGGGTACGGTATTTGCGAAGGTTATGCAACAATTTAGTCAAATTTTGAATTGAAGTTCACCTATGCTCTGTTAATGCTGTTCTGAGAATTCACAAAGTGGTAGAAAACAAAGGGGTAGAAAACTATCATGTCCAACTAGCTTGTAGATTGTGATATGGCATCAGTCAGTCACCGTTGATCTAACTAACTTAGCAGATTTTAACCAATCCAACATGGCCGCTGAAATGTATAGAGAACAGTATTTGGCACAACCATGTCTCCCTGTGGTCAGATTGTAAATATTGAACTTCTGTTTTAGAGTATGGATGCTGATAGAGTTTTAGAACAAGATATTTATGATGAAATTTTAACACAGGCAGAAATTCAGGGAAATCTTAACAAAGTCAACAGTAAGTAGATTTAATGATAATAATTTTGATTTTGAAGTTGTGATAATTCAAGACATCTTTACATAATAGAGAACACAAGTTTTATGTCTTTGAAACAAAGTATGTAATAAACTTAGAAGTAGTATATCCATACAACTTGTGTTTCTAATGTTTTGCAAAGATGTGATGTGATACATCACATGAACTTGGTTTTATACCTTGATTTTTCATGTCACTAATTTGAATCTTACTGTCATTAAGATCCATCTTGCAAGCTCTTTTATTGCTCTTCATTTTTTTTTTAGCCAGTCGAGCGTTAGATGATTTAAATGATGCCTTATTAAAAGGTGATAGACAAACAATTTTAGGAGCTTTAAAATCATCACATCTTGGTTTGAAAAACATTAATGATGAAAATCTCGATTTTTATATTGAAAAATTACATCAACTTAGAGAAAATAAAAAGGTAAGTCTTTCAAATTTTTAAGCATCCTTAAACTCACCAAGATTAAATCCGAAATTTAAGAAATACACTAGGCTATTGGATATTAAACCTTAAATTCAATTTTAGTGATTGACCAATCAGATGGCTGGAACATTTAAATCATCGTAAGTTTTCAAGGATAAGGGCCCTATTCTTTTTTTCTGAGCTGCCATGATAGTTGGAAATTGAAATGAATTGATTTCTTAGCAAAATTACCCTCATTGCCCACTGTATATCCAATCTTTCTTACCAGATAATTGGAGTAAGATGTGTGACTTACATTTAATGCTATGCCTTTATAAGTTTGTGTCCAAGAAGGAAAATCTTCTTTTGATTTAGTAATAAGTGTAAGATGCTTCTATACTTTCACTTGCAATATCCTGAGAATTATTTATTGTTGATGTTTGTTTAGAATAATAATAATTTAGAAGAAACAACACTGGATAAAGAAGAATTACAACAAGCTATAGATCAAGCTAACCTGGAGGCAGATTCTGAATATCAGAGTAGGTCCTATTTTCTAATTTTATTTCATCTGAATTTTTTTCTATTTGAAAGTTGATTTGCTTTATGCAATGGAAGGGAGACAATTTACTTTGGCATAAAAACTAAGGAATGCTGTCAAAAATGCTTTTAAAGTAAGCTCAATGTTTTTTTAAATGTCCATAACAGATGTTTTCTTACATTTTTGGAAACTGAAGTGTCTTTGAAAACATTTTTTGAATTCTTACTTTTGTCATTAGCCTTATGTTCAAGTTTGGAAAGTTAACCCTGAGTACTCAATCTAGCTGGCCTGATGTGGTTATTGTATCCAAAGCGTAGATCATCAGTATCAAATAAGCTCATAAGTGAATGAGTATTTTTGTTTTCTAACAGAATGTATAGCAGTAGAAGCTATAAACACAGCTCTAGCCAATGGTGATAGAGATTTATTATTACGAGCCTTACAGAATCCTGCCGCTCAATTACCTCCTGTGTATGATTATGCTGGTAATTTATATTTAGAAGAGTTTCTTAGTATCAAAAATGAAAAACAGGTAATTATTTATTTTATATAGGGGTTGTCACGAAGTTTTCTAGCATGTATATCGGGTGTCCAAAAAAAAACGTCCCTATGTTCAACAGGTTGTATTTCCGCTGTTGGTAAACTGATCTCCTTCAAAATTCTCACAGATATACTTCAAGATGTCATTGTCCAGCCCTGAAAATATGAAAGTCATCGAATAAGAATTGTACAAGTACTGCCCCAAACAAAATAACATGTCAAAAAGTGCAATATCAAAATGCAAATTATGCCTATAAAGTACAGGGCAGTACTTGTACAGTTTTTATTGGATGATGGCATCTTAAAGTATATCTCTCAGAATTTTGAAAGAGATCAGTTTACCAACAGCTGAGATACGTCGAACTTTGGGACATTTTTTTGGGACACCTGATATGTATGTGTATCTGGACCATATCTACCTTCTATTTGCATTATTCTAATTTTATGTGCTTCATCCTAGCAATTATCTGATCTTTTAGAAATACTTATATTAATTATAAAACTTGACTATTTTATTAGGGAAATCTAGAACATGAAGAGATAAGTGCTGCTCTCAATGGTACGTATAGACTTCTGGTTCTTTAAGAGTTTCAATCCAATTCACATATTCAGTAACTATAGTCTTATAGGAATATTTTATGACAAACAAATTAAGAATGGCATTTGCCTAATACCCCTCTCTAATTCTAACAAGTTCCAAAATATGATTTTTATACATTTTAGCCCCGAATAATTTTGTCAGAATACTATTTTTCCATTCATTGAAGTAGATAGGCCTGTCCACTGCAAATGCCATGACAGATCTATTTCCCATGGTTAAATCTTGTGTGATATTATTTCAGTTTTGGGAGCTGTAGCTAATATTAATCAAGCAATAGATGTTGGTGATCCTAGTAACACATATTCAGCACTACGTTCACCTGAAGCTCATCTAGCTGATTTAGATGAACACAATATGGAAAAATACCAAGCTGCACTGTCCAATACTAAACATGATAAAGCTGGGGTAAGTATCTCTTCCTTTAAACAAGAAAATGAAATTAAACAAGAAAGGGAATTATAGCATTAGTAGTTATTACTTGTTATTTATTTATTGTTATTATGTATGATCGAACCCTGGTCTTCTAGGTTAGTAATCGAGTATCGATCTAGCTCCTATACTTCAGGAAACAAATGATATAAGTTTGTAATATTTTTTTTTGTAGCTACCATGTGATTTATTAACCCACTATGAAATAAGTGAAACAGTGAAAGCTGTACATCAACAGGTTCAAGAAGAACACGAAAGTAAGTTAATATGTGTTATCAATGATGTTATAGATAATGGTATTATATTGATAAAGATGTGTCTTTAAATTACAGGAATTATCACTATATGTGTTATCAATGATGCTATAGATAATGGTGATATATTGATAAAGAATAAAGATGTGTCTGTTTATATTACAGGAATTATCACTATATGTGTTATCAATGATGCTATAGATAATGGTGATATATTGATGAAGATGTGTCTGTTTATATTACAGGAATTATTGCTATATGTGTTATCAATGATGCTATAGATAATAGTGATACATTGATAAAGAATAAAGATGTGTCTGTTTATATTACAGGAATTATCACTATATGTGTTATCAATGATGCTATAGATAATGGTGATATATTGATAAAGATATGTCTGTTTATATTACAAGAATTATTGCTATATGTGTTATCAATGATGCTATAGATAATGGTGATATATTGATAAAGATGTGTCTGTTTATATTACAGGAATTATCGCTATAGGTGTTATCAATGATGCTATAGATAATGGTGATACAGAAGAAGTTTATCAAGCTCTTATGTTACCAACAGCTAAATTACACGATCTTGATGATAAACAAAAGGATCATTATTATTCATTATTAGCTAAGGAAAAGGCGAAGAAAGCAGAGGTGAGTTAAGATATTGCAAAATTGTTATGTTTGAGTCAATTTTCAGTTTTGCACTCAGGATTCATGGAATCAACTGGAATTTCAATAAAACAAGTTGGAACAGGCTTCAGAATGCTTTCCACCTGTGCTGAAAAAAAAGACAGAATTCAAAATGGTTTTGAATTTGCCAAATTTAGTTCTGCACCATTCGATTTTTTTAATTTTTTATTCTTCAGAGAACAAATGATGAAGGTGCTGTTTTATGGTTAGAAGAAATTCAAGAATGTGTTGAAAAAGCTAATAAAAATGCTGCAGATGGTGTCAGTTGTTAGTATTTCTTTTGTTAGAATTTTTATTTTATTCATCAGTTGATTGATGATGTTTATAATTTCTAAAATTAGTATTATCATCAGCTTTTGATAATGTTTTATTTTTCAGTATCAACTGGTGTTCTTGCTATGATGATAAAGATACTGATGATTATATTTTTTTTAAGAATAGATGATAAAGATACTGATGCATCAGTTATTGATTATGTTTTTTCAATGATGGATAATAAAGATACTGATGAATTTTCACCAGCTATTAATGATAATGTTTTATTTTTCAGTGTCAACTGGTGTTGTAGCTATAAACAAGGCAGTAGATGATAAAGATACTGATGAATTTTCATCAGCTATTAATAATAATGCTGTTGGATTAGTTAATGTAACACCAGATTGTATGGGGCGATACAATGAGAAGCTGTATGAAACTAAACAAGAGAAACTACAAGCAGGTAATTTCTGTAAAAGAATTTATGAATTTTGAATTCATTAAAGATATAGGAACTCTTATGATTTGGCCACTTATTCGGATGATTCAAGATTATTTACGAATTTGTAGGCAAAAGGGTAAGCATTCACTGCCTGAAGTAATCACTGATTGTGTTAAATGTTTGTTTTGATCTAGGTGATGTTGGTAGTGGGTGGATTATGAACAGATTAAAAGATGGTACCAAGTTTTTCTATAATGCCAACACTGGAGAATATGCCTGGAAGAGAAGAGATGATATTATTAAAGATCATAATTTACTGACTAAAGATGAAATACAGGTTGGTGCTTAATTGGAGCTAGTTAAAACAGTTTGCAACTTAAGCCAGGAGCAGACGGCAAGTTTTTGTCAGTGGAAAAGAAAAAAACATGGTTAAAAGTCAGGAAAAATTGTCCCTTATGGCTTGCAGCATGTTGAATTTTGGACTAATTTAGCACTTAACTGAGTAAGGATTTGATTCAAGCTTAGGCTGAACTCTCGTAAGCACTGGCCCTGTTTCTCATAAGAAAACTAAATTTCAGGGTGTGGTGAATGAAATAACAGAAGATCATAATAGAGAGTTGTTATTTGAAGCTAATGAAGACACTATTATACAATCACAAGCTTATATTAGAGAATATCTAGCTAGAAAACATTATAAAGATAGAGTCAACTATTTAAAAGACCAAGAGCCATCCATTGTTAAATTACAGGTAGGTTTTGACTTGTGATAAGATTTGGCCTCTAAACATACAAATATATATATTACATGTGCCTGCAGACAAAACCTTATCTTTACTTCCTTGAGGTCAGTTGTTGGAACACTGAGTAACACAAACCAAGATGCTGTATCACTATTGGTTAGTACAAGTGACAGGAGCTCAAACTTTGCATATTTTTCCATAATTTAAACCCAATTTGTTCAGTTTTGCGTCTTTAGTTTTTTGCCAAAAATGCAGGAAACATCTTTTAATCTAATTTCCAATATCCCTCGGTCCCCCCCAAATCCATTTCTGTCGAATTTTGAAATTTTTCCTGATCAAAATGACTAAAAAATAGCCAATTTTGCTTGTTTTTTTTTGGTTTTCATAGGCCAACTTAATCCGCTACTGTAGGCAAACAGTACATTCGAGAGAGTTGCGCTTTGGAGGGTGGGTAGCCAACTCGTGGCCAACCAGGATGTTATATCTGTGTTTCAGATTCTGTTTTAATACTTCTATATGTAATCTTGGCGAGTGTCACTGGCAGGCAGGGTCATGCTCTCTCTTACTGAGCAGCTGCCACCATGGATGGGTTTGTCAACATTGCCATTCAAACCAGTATGCCATCCGAATAACAATATTTTGTCAATCAAAGAAAGAGAAACTTGTTGTTCGGTTAAAGTTATTGTCTAAATCTCATTTATTCTGGACAATTTTGAATTGAAGTATATTCATGTTTTTTTTTTATCTAGGCCTGGTGGAAGAGTAAGAAACAAAAAGAGAAGTTTAAAGAAAGAATGAACTATCTTGAAGACAATACTGATGCAGCTATTAAGGTAATGGATAGTATTTACAATAGTAAACAGTTATTCTGACCAGTTGAGAACAGACTGTAGCTCAGTTGGTTAGAGTTTTGGCTCTTTTACATCATTTACTAGGTTACATAAAACTTAAAATTGTTATAGGTTCTAATCATGTCGAGGAATTCAGGAAAGAAAGATGACAAGACAATGCCAAATCCAGCTGGTAAACAGGATCTTGTGAGCCTTTTTTGCCACACTCTTTTTCTGGAAGTTAAATTAAATACTAATTTTGATTTTCAGCTCCAAGCGTACGCAAGAATGTGGCAGGCAAGAAAGAAATATAAAGATAGATTGAAATATTTTAAAGATAATGTAAGTTACATGATAAAATATTTCTCTAATATATCCAGAGGGGCAAGTAATATATATCCAGGGGGCAAGTAATATATATCCAGAGGGGCAAGTAATATATATCCAGGGGGCAAGTAATATATCCAGAGGGGCAAGTAATATATATCCAGGGGGCAAGTAATATATATCCAGAGGGGCAAGTAATATATATCCAGTGGGCAAGTAATATATATCCAGATGGGCAAGTAATATATATCCAGGGGGCAAGTAATATATCCAGAGGGGCAATGGTATATGGTGTTAAGTTGCAGTATTGGTCGGTTGTCAACATTTTTTTCAGGGGGGCAATCCATTTTTTCAAGGGGATATTGCCCCCTTTGCCCCGTGTAGTTATGTATCTAATGTTATTTTTTGATTTATCTCTTCAGGAAGATAAGGTAGTGAAAATTCAAGCTTTCTTCAGATCAAATTTAGCTCAACAAGACTATAAAGCACTTAGTAAGTATTCAATGATACTGGTAAATATAATTAGTTGTAGTAAAATATTGAGTCTGTATTGAGAGTAATCTCCCTTGGTAGAGCAGCAGTAAAGAAGACTTGGAGGCTACTCAATTGAAGAGTTCTGCAAATTTGGAATTCATGGAATCATGCGGAAGTTAATTAAACTCAGTTGGGACACAGTTCAGAAAGCGTTCCATGTGTGCCGAAAAAAATAGTAGAAAGAATACAAGGGAAAATTTTGAAAATAGTCTGGTTCTGTCTGTTCGATTGAGGCCAGAAAAGGAGCAGACGGAACTGTTCAGAACTTGCCAACCTGAAGTAAAATTATCTTGAGTGTTCTCTTCATACAAATCAAAGCCAAATGGAAAAACTCAACGATATTCCAAAATTTGCGTTTTGGAAATTTTGGTTTTATGTATGGTTTTGTCAAATGAATTGCCTTTATTTCATTTTTTTTTTTTAAAGTGCAAGATGAAAATCCCTCCCTATCTGTTGTGCGTAAATTTGTACATTTATTAGATGCCAGTGATAATGATTATGCTGAAGAATTGGGTAAGATTATTATCTATGTCCAATGTCGCTTAAAATTGTGTACAAATTGGTCAAGGTGTATTTGATTCGGTCTTTACCCTTTTGACCTAATTGTTACCAACGGTATTACAAGTAATATTGTCTGATGTAGAGATGTTGCGAGCAAAGCAAACTTTTGAGTGGCTAAGTAAATTTTAAAATTTTCGAGATTTGCAGCATGAATATTTAATTACCACTTCCCAGAGAAAATGAAAATAGCATAGAGATTTAAAAATCCCAATAAAAGCACTGGCCTAAGTCACAAAACAGAAAACTATGTGCTATATCTATGTAGATATTTGGCAAGTCCTAAAGATATTTATATCAGCTAATGCATTTAATTCATTCCATTTGTATCCAAAAATTTGAGCCTTAACATCCATGTGTTGCTAGAATTATTCTCATTTGAATGTTAAATTGCCGGTTTGTCTTTTCTTAAGACTCTGCCATATATAGAAAAGACATATATAGAAATAGAAAGTTAGAGGTATTTTTGAAGGAATTATGAGATTTTTTGTACATTTCTTGTGCTTCTGAAGACAATACAAATTTCTTTATCTTAAATAAGTTAGTGAATAAATGTGTTTCTGTTGTCATTTTAACAGAGTTACAGAAACTACGTCAGCAGGTGGTGGCAGAAATTAGATCCAATCAACAATTAGAACAAGATTTAGATCAGATGGATATTAAAATAGGTTTATTAATAAAGAATAGAATCACCTTACAGGTTAGAGACTAAGATAATATTTATTCTGTGATTTAACATGAAATGTGATAATGTGATTCATTTTGTATGAGAGATGAAGTTTTGTTGTATGAAGGATTTCGTTTTAAAGATGGGTTTCCTTATTTTTTAGTGTCAAATTAATAAAACTATTTAATTAATTGGTGTTTCTAATGAATTATCATGTATTCTTAATCATATCATTATGTTGTTATTGCATAGAATTAACCAATCATAAATGTCCATGTATGTACAGTCTGGATAAACAAAAAAAGACTTTTTGACCTTTCTTGATCAGTCACTCTATAGAATTCTGCTGGTAATTCTCCTCTAATTTAGCTTATTGTTGAATTAATTATGGAAATTTGAGACAAAGTGGTATTTTTCTAAGTCATTAGAACACCTCTACTTGCTATTCATATAAGTATTAGCATTTTCATTTTCATCAATGAAAATAAGGGAACCCATCTTTAATGATTTGACAGACATTTTGAAAGACACACTATTCTTAATGGCTTATCAAGCTTATCACCCAATCTTTCATTTGACAGAACTCATCAAGTAGTCTGTGTCTTAAAGTGTCTTGTTATGAATTTGCCAATTTTATCCCACAATTTGAAATGTCAAAAACATGAAGTAAAAAATAAGGTGTAGGAGTTCAATTCCAGTGATTTAAAGGGATTGTAACAAGGTTTTCTTAACATTTTATGTGCAAGGGAGATATTGAAATCAGTGATTTGCGGCATTTCAATTTTAAGTCAGACATCTTGGATTTTTTGTAATTCTAATAAATAAACTATGTAATTTATAACGTCTTTATCACTATAGCTGCTATTGATATGAGAACACTTAGTTTTAGTAAAATTGCAAGTACCGCAGATGTCATATTGAAAATTTGAATGGTGCAAATTGATGCTATCAGTATCCCCAATAGACATAAAAAATTTAGAAAACCTCTTTACAATCCCTTTAACGTGATACTACGTAATTTACATTCTCAAAAATGGCCAATATGAGTATCTATTCTTCAGTTATCTTGATGTCATAAAGTTACAACAGAACCCTGTAAAATCTAGAAAATTGGAAAATTCATAAAACTAAGTAATTATTGAAAAAGGCTTAAAGTATTTTTCAATAGTTAATTGCATATTTATGGATAATTGTTAAGTTTTTTTGATTTATCGGATTATATAAGGATCCTGTTATGTTATTTATGACACCAGGTATATCTACTGATGAATATATGCTTTTATTGGCCTAGTTTAAATTTTAAAATTTTATGTTCATTCTAAGATGTAGTATACCTTTAAGTTAAATTTTGTTGGCAAAAATTATTTTCAGGATGTAGTAATGCACAATAAGAAATTAACTAAAAGAGCAGATCAACCATTAGACGGACCTAAAGGCTTAAAAGCATTAAGTCGAGAGAGTCACGAGAAGCTTCACAGCTATCAGCATTTATTTTACCTCCTACAAACCAACCCTAACTATCTTGCCAAGTTGATATTTGAAATGCCCCAGATCCGATCCACCAAATTTATGGAATCTGTGATTTATTCCCTGTTTAATTATGGTTCCAATCAAAGAGAAGAATATTTGTTAATTAAATTATTTGAAACAGCTTTACGAGAGGAAATATTGTGAGTATTTATTTTCAACTCTCCTCTCTCATTGGCTTCGTCTGATTAAAATACAGATTTAGGTTGCTCGCTGTATGTGAATCTGTAGACATTCTTACTATCATAGAGTTCAGCTATGAATTATGTTTCAACCAATTAATTGTTATTGTAATTGAAAGTTTGGCCTAAAATTTTGTTTAGAATTCTCAATCTATTCTAAGGTTAAGAACATGAACAGCTCTCTTCATAATAGTTAGAGATGGGCAAGTTGGGGATAGGGTCATCTTGATCAATATGATTTCTTTTCGGACATCATTTATTATGGGACATATTTTGTTGGACAAAAATTCTTTGTCTCTCTTAAAATTATGAGAATTTTGCCTATGATTAGTTAAGCAACATGAATTATGATGTCAAAGGTTAAAAAACCGTAATAGTACACATCATTTAGATTTTGCTGTATTTTGATCAGATGACCAATGGTTTTGTCAATTTTTGTATGTTTTTTCAAGAGTATAACACTAACATTTCAAAATGGTTTAAACTTGTTTTAAGCCACCTTAAAATAGTTATTAATGTTTCTGATATTTGATTCTTACGTTTTTTTTCTTTATCTTATGCTGCCTCTAGCCGATTGTAAGTATACATGTAATTCAATTATCCCAATATCTCTTTAATATGGAATGGAATTATAATAGCCCTTATTTCTTTGGTTTTGGTAAAATTATTTTAAATAGTTAATGTATCCATACTAAGAGGAAGAGGAAATTTACCATAGTTTATTGTCTAAGCAAGGTAAAAAGGTCTTAGAAATTTTCCATTATTTTTATGAGAATTGGAATAGCAGCCTCAAAATAATACTGTTAGTCTTAAAATGACTTTGCTTTGATAAAAATATAAACATAAGCACATATTATGTCTTCCAAATTTTTGTTTTACAGAGGACAATTTTTTCAGCCAAAATTTGGGACTTTTTAAAAATTGTCATGGAGAGAAATGTGTTTCTTTTCAATGTAAACTTATAAAAAATTATATTTTTATCAACACAAAGATACTCTAAGGACTAAACGTACTATTTTGAGGTTGATATTTCTCTTGAAAAATATAGAAAATTCAAAAAAACTTTTTTGACCTTGCTTAGACAATAGTCATATTGAAAACAACACTCTATAGGAAGTTATATATTATATAAATATTTAGAGACTGTACATGTGAAGAAATACACAATTTTTTAGCATTATTGTATCAAATGTTGTCCTTAAGGAACTTTGGACCCAGAAGCTTTTGTATAAGGGAAACTTGTGGCTTTAAAGTTAAATGGTATTGTAATAGATGTCATAGTTTGGTAAAGATTTCCTGGGATAACAGAATCCGCAGAACTTAGATGGAAAGTCAGATTGGTTGTCATGAATTCCTTTAAAGCTCAGTGATAATTTTGATATTTGTGTCACAGTCATCACCCTGGTAGCTGTTATTTCCACGCAAGAACCATATATAGTTTCGGATGATAATGTGACAGATATTAATCATAGATTCTGTCAAATATACACTAGAAGAAAGAATGATAATGCCTGCTTTTTATACGCCCACATGGAAATGTGGACATATTGCCGTCGCACCTGTCCGTCGATCTGTTGGTCCGTCAACATTTCTTGTGAACACAATAGAGACTACAGTTTTCAACTGATTTTAATTAAATTTGGTGTGATCATTTATAATGAGTTCTTGGTCAAGTTCGAATTTGATGAATTTTCGATGAACGGTCTTTGAGTTATTGCCCTTGACTTAGGAAACACGTGTCAAAATGTGTGTGCGAACATAATATGTTCAATATGTTTTCAATTTATTTTCCTACTTATTTTCATAAATTCATACTTTAGTCACTAAAGACTGTTTTATTATTTCTGACAGCTGCCAGTAGGCGTATGTTACCTTGCCTGGCAAGCTATCTTTTTTATTCTAATCTATTGGTGACAAATATATCTCAAATTATAATTATTTTTACATATATAAACAATAGTTATAGTTAAAAAAATGTCAAGATAGTGGAAGAAAACTGAAGATAGATCATTTACTAGCATGTTTCGTTTACCCTATTCTTCAGAGTATGGCGCTTGATTGTTTTCTTGGACAAATAAGTACTAAGATAGTAATGGTACTCTACCATTCTGACACACTTTTCTTGAACTTGTTGACCTTATATGATATTGATTGTTTGCGAGGGGAATAAACCAAACTGCCTTGTGGCATTTGTTCTAGGACTTGATAGTCCAAAGAAGACGGGGTTAAGTTGGCATGATATCCATTAATCAGGATTGATTAGAGATTACAGCATTTTTGAAACCTTTTTTTGGAAACACAAATAACATGCTAGCTCTGTAATTTCATCAATCAACCCTGAAGAACAGAAAATGAGCACTGATGAATTTAAATTTAATTTGGCTAAATTTGAAGATTTAAATTTTGTTGTTATCCTGGGACATAGTAGTAGTGCATTTAACGTCTTTAATATTTTAGAAGAGGTTTTCTCAATGTTTATTTGTATCAGGAACACTATTAGCATCAATTTGCACCATTCCAATTTTCAATCAGACGCTGCAACATAACAAAGTGTTTGATGACATCAACACTTGCAAAATAAGCTTTATCACCTAAGACCCCTTGCGATTAGTTACATCATAAAACGCTTTGATATAGTGGAATTGCAGGAACCACAGACCTTTGTTTGAAAATTGGAATAGTTGATTCTATTAGGGTTCCAGATACACATACATATTTCAGAAAGTTTCTCTTTACAATCCCTTTAATATCTATTGGTGATTGGATGGTGAGGTTCTCTAAACTAACTGAACATAGATCTGTATTTGACAGTAAATGGTCTACTATCGATCAAAGCAAATGTTATACCTGATTCTTTCCCCTTATAAAAAAGGGAACCATATTTGAATTTAGGATTATATAGGAAATTTTATTGGAAGGAATTTTTGATCATTATTTCTCGTTTGTATTTAGCATTAGAAAAAGTGATTTTGAAAGTGGAAAAGGCAGTTGCTGGAAAGTTATACCTTTTTTTCAGGCGTGGTAGAGTCACCCAAATATTGGGGGCTCAATTCCTTTGTTTCTAACAGGGAATAATCAATGCGAATGCTTTTTTAACCATGGCTTTTGACAAAAGGAGAAGCTAAACCATTCCTAACCTGTCTGGGTCTGCCATGCATATCCTATTAGCTTCGGTTGTGGTATTGAACATTCTAGAAACCATGTATATTTTCAGATCTAAAGTTGATAAGATGTCTGATATTGTATCAGGGAATCCACTAGTTGTTAAAATGATTGTGGGATTTAACAGGTAAATACATGTATATTAACGAAGATTGGTTGAAAGAAAAATATAGAAAGAACTGGTTGGTGAAACAGCTGGTCCTTAGCTAAATCTTGGCAATGATCTTTTCGAGATAATCTGAAACAACCTGCTGGTCTTTGATTAAATCTTGGCAATGATCTCTCCCAGATAATCTGAAACAACCATTGGTTGGTTGACCTGCTGGTCTTTGATTAAATATCGGCAATGATCTCTCCCAGATAATCTGAAACAACCATTGGTTGGTTGACCTACTGGTCTTCGATTAAATCTTGGCAATGATCTCTCCCAGATAATCTGAAACAACCATTGGTTGGTTGACCTGCTGGTCTTTGATTAAATCTTGGCAATGATCTCTCTCAGATAATCTGAAACAACCATTGGTTGGTTGACCTGCTGGTCTTTGACTGGGTTTTTGTGAATTATGCAAAAGCTAACTTCTTAAGGTCACCAGACTTTCATCAAGATAATGACAAGACTGAGACAAACACCCTCTGAGTTTCAATCAAAATAATGTTCTATTTTGTGATATTTGAT